>NC_142940.1:35491284-35498784 GCF_046866305.1 Octopus bimaculoides
TTAAATAAAAAAGAACAATATCTATCACTTTAAAGATCCATTTAATATGCATGCAAGAAAAGCAGATTCCTCAGTGCATACATTGGAAATTAAATCAGATATGTAATGTTATCTATGTATTTTAATTATAACTCATCTTTAAAGTACATTTTGACTTGTATAAATTTCTGAAGACATTATCGATTAACCATTGCATAATAGATAACATTCTGCATCATAAGTAATTGATGGAAAGTTTTGTTTGTTTTGTTTTGCTTTCATTTTGGTTTTTTTTTAATGTTTTTACATGGAATATAATAATTATATTCATAAAAATATAGCAACGTTGTTTTTGTGACACAAGGGCTATGAATTTAGGTCACACAACACATAATGGTAACTCCTATACAAAACGATAAATGCATACATGCAAGCACACACAAACACATATATATATATATATACACATATTCATACACATACATATGTATATAAATTCATAAATAAATTTATGCACATGCATACATGCATACATACATACATACATACATACATACATATAAACATACATACATACATACATACACACACATACATAGACTCTTTCACATACATATATAAATATGTATGTATGTAAATGTATATTAATCAAATGAGAGTTACAAAAGTAACAAAGGACAAAAAGTTTGTACATGGCACTTATCAAAGTCATACACACACACACACACATGTATATATATATATATATGTGTGTGTGTGTGTGTGTGTGTGTGTGTGTACATATACATGTATTTATGTGTATATACATATACAGGGTGCGTAAGATATTTGAGGACAGATTTATGTTTATAAAAAAAAAAACAGATATATAATAGCAGATAATAAATTTATTTACCAAAAAATGTTACGAGGATAAAAATAAACCTTCTTTTCAATAATGTTATTCTATAAAGCCACCTTTAGCTTCAACAATTGGTTCTATATATGGGATCTAAATCATCTACATCCTTGAATCAAGTGGTCCTGGTTCATTTTGAGCATTACCCTGACTGTGGCAGCTTTCAAAGAATCTTTGGTTTTATAGGTGTGTTCATTGATCTCACTCTCAACAACGCTCCACATGTAATGGATTGAGATCTGGTGAATTAGGAAACCAAATGTTAGGGATTATGTGACCATGAAGATTTTCAGCCATCCATTCCTGTGTTACTAGAGCCATGTGAAAAGTCATATTGAAACACATATGGGCTTCCATTGCATACACTGTCTATCTAGGGCCTAACAATTATTTCCAGAACATCAATGTAGACAGCAGAGTTAACTCTAAGGCCTTACGGAAAGAAGTAAGAAGACATCATATGTCCTTCATTGCTGACAACCCCTAAAACCATAATAGTTGCAGGAAATTTTGTATGCATAACTTTGGGAACTTCAGAAGGCTCTGCACATAACTATCTTTCATTTCTTCTGTTAACTTGTTGATCTTGGTCGAACTTTTTCTCGTTTGAGAAAAGCCAAATTAAATCTTCTTCTGCTGGATTTTTCAGTTTGTTTAAGAGCACTTTAGATCTGATTTAGTGATTTTCTTTTGCTTTTCTGACAAATTGACCTTTTCTCATCATATAAGATTTATATCTGAAGTCTTCATGGACAACATTTCTGACTGTTCCTTGTGTCACATGGGGATCTATACCTCATGGACATTCTGGGATTGTAACCAATGGTCTGTTGAACTTGCTGGATAAATTCAGGTGTTCTGATGATTTCAGAGCACTTAAAATACTTTTTATGCTTTGATACTGGTGATGCATTTTGGTCTTCAGTTTCTAGCTCCTTACAAACTTCGTAGACGAAAAATTTGGCAACTTTTAAAAATCGAGATATTTCTAAATCGCTATGCTCAGCATTTATAACCTCAATAACAGCATGTCTCTTCATTTCTTGAGTAAGCAGAGGCTCTGCCATTATTATATTCTGAAACAAAGATTATATAGAGCAATCAAAAATTGCAGCAATGACCCAAAAAGGGTATGTCCTCAAATACCTGATGCACCCTGTATACACACACACACACACACACACACACACACACATATATATATATATACACACATATATATAAAGATAAATTAAAGATAGAGATGTACTATTGACAATCCAGTGATTTATTTATATAACAATATTACATTTAATATTATGAATATAATATAACATGACATAAAATTAAATAACACATATACATATATAATGGACCCTCCCATCATTAGATGACATATGAGGGTTCAACAATTTCTCACTGAACAACTCCACAGTTTGAGTTGTTTATAGTGCTCAAATGTTTGTGTAGACATAAGCTCACTTCCTCCATCAAATCGACATGACTTGTACAGGTGGAACTGGGTGCCACATGTCAGAATGTCAAAATGATCACAGAACAATGTGAAATGAAGTGCTTTACTCGAGAACACAATGCAACACCTGGATTGGGAATCCAACCCATGATCTCACAATCGTGAGTGCAACACCCTAACCACTAAGTGATGCGCCTTCACATATATATATATATATATATATATATATATATATATATATATATATATATACACACACACAGACACACACATATACATATATATATATATATATATATATATATATATATATATATATAGTGTAGTATATTGCCACTTAAGTGTGGCTGACCCCTAGGGGTGGATGTTACTGTTGCTTTTAGCCCCAGGAGGACATCTCCTCCTGGGGCTAAAAGCAACAGTAACATCTACCCCTAGGGGTCAGCCACACTTAAGTGGCAATATACTACACTTTATCGTGCAGTTACTGTTAATACTTCATTTAGAGAATTAACATTGCTTATATATATATATATATATATATATATATATATATATATATATATATATATATATATATATATATATATATATGTACATACATATATACACATATATATACATATACATACATATATAAACACACAAACATATATATACAAATATATATACATACATACACACATATATATATACACATATATACACACATATATGTGTATGCACATATATATATATGCATATATATATTTATATACACATATATACACACATATATGTGTATGCACATATATATATATGCATATATATATTTATATACACATATATACACATATATATGTGTATGCACACATATATATATATATATGAATATATATATTTATATATAAATATATATGCATATATACTTTCCTGAGCATCAACTTTCGTCTTGTTTTTCTGTAAATTTCAATTATATATATATGCATATGTGTGTGTGTATATATATATATATATATATATATATATATATATATATATATATATATATATCACACATATGCACATATGTGTTTGAGGGGGTGTGTATATACTCATGTATTGACTTCTATTTATTTTGTTCCATAAAAATTACACATGCACACATGCACACACACTCAACACACACACATTCACATTTATCTCTACATGTGGAAATACAGGTAAATACAAGGAAACATACAGTTGCATCCATATACACATACATTTATTCATGCATTCATACATGAAGCCAACTGGAGGTGCATTCATATGTGTGTGCGTGTGTGTGTGTGTGTCTGTGTGTGTGTGTGTCTGTGTGTTTGCATGTGCCTGTGTGATGTATCTATGTGTTCATGTGTTTGTTTGTGTATGAGTGTGTGTGAGTGTATAGATTGATAAGTTGAGAGACATACATATTCTGAGATAGATAGATAGACATTCTGTCATACAATCAGATAGTTATATAGATATCCTCATTAAAGATACATTAGATATATACTCAAATTGAGAGAGATAAAAATAATGTCCTTGCATATCACTTTGTTTACGGTTTCTTCTGTCATTTTTTTGTAGGCATCAAGCAATTGAAGAAATTAAAAGCTTTTACATATAAACTGTTACTTTAGTGACTTACAATTCTGATTTCAGCTATTCATAGATTTTTACGACAAAAATTTGTTTTAATCTGTCTTATACCAACCTACTTATCTCTAGATTATACTTTCTACTTGCTATGCTGGATTCAGTTGAGCATGCATACATTTTCACATTTACACACACACACACACACACACAGGCGCGCGCGCACGCGCGCACACAAACACAGACATACACTCAAACACACATACAGCATTTGCTTTAAGATGTACATTATCTATCCCACCACTGTGTATACCTCTACCAATGTCTCTTTCTCTCCTATCTATTTATCTATCTATCTATTTGTTTATTTTTCTCTCTCTGCTTTGTGCACAAGTGTTTGCACATGCATATGCATGTTTTGCAAATGCTGATGTTAGTTGCAGCTTTTTTCTTGTAAAACACCAAAGGGGAATTTGATTTAGGTTTGTCATTGTATCCAAGATTATTATGAACCTAATAACTAACATGCACGCATTTATGCACATACACACATTCCTACAGTACACATACATACACACACACTCACACACACATATACTCATATATATATTTGATATTAAACATTCAGTTACTTCCTTTGGGCTGCGTAGAACCATGTTGAAATAATTACATATCTGATAACTGTGTATCTATGTTTGTATGTCTATATATATTTATACATGTATGTGCGCGCGCGCGCGTGTTTATGAATGTATGATTGTATGTATCTATGTACACGCATAGCGTGACACAGTCTTACAAATGTGGGAGATATAAGTTAAACTATCAGGATACTTAGTAACCTGATTTGTGGTAATACATTAATTGTGAAGTGTAAAGCTAAAAGTCAGTAAAATATAAATGAAAGCTTAGATTAGAGATCCTAAAGAAACAAAGAATTAATTGAATGAGAAAGCTCTTCTGATTGTTGTACTGGATCAGTTCAAAGATTGTGTTTATTCTTGTAAGTTAGAAGTAACATTCCAAAGTGTCTGCATCTACTGAAATTTCTGGTTTAACGTAAGCAACATTTTGAACTATGAAGAATTTGTACCGGACTTTTGCAGAGTTTTGAGCCGCTGAAACTGCTCGCGATATCAATGAAACGTTTGGTGAGGAAATGACCAGTGAGTAGTCTGCTCGAAAATGGATTAAACGATTTCGCAGTGGAGACCTAAACCTTGAAGATCGTGAGCGTAGTGGACGCCCATCTGTCATCGATGACAGTCAATTAAAGACTGTTATTGAGAAAGAACTACATAAAACCACTCGAGAACTGCAAAAGAACTTCAAGTTAGCCAGAAAACTGCCTGCAACCATTTGTATATGATCGTAAAATCAAAAAAGCTTGACAAATGTGCACGACACGATTTGAATGAAAATCAGAAAATGCACAGATATGAAATTTGTTCGTCGCTTCTTTTCCATAAACAGACCGATCCATTTCTCGACTATATTGTAACTTGCGATGAAAAGTGGATTCTGTACAATAATAATAAAAACCGTTCTTCGCAATGGTTGGACCAAAATGAAGCACCGAAAATCATCCCTAAACCCGAGATCTTCACAAAGAAGGTTATGGTGACTGTTTGGTGGTGTTCTGCTAGATTCATCCACTATAACTTCTTAAAACCCGGAAAAACCATTTGAGGGAACTTGGCTTCGGAGTTTTTCGCCACCCAGCTTATTCCCCAGACCTTTCTCCTACAGACTACCACTTTTCCAAGCACCTTGATGGTTTCTTGCGAGAGAAGGAGTTCAAAAATTAAACCGATGCTGAAAGTGCGTTCAAAAAGTTCATCAGCTCCAGAACACCAGAGTTTTATGTTACTGGAATAAACAAACTTGTAACTCATTGGCAAAAATGTGTTGATTGTAATGGTACTTATTTTGATGAATAAAATTTCCGAATTGTTAAAATACATTGTGATGAATTTCATGTTTCAAAATGTTGCTTACTTTTTACTCAGCCTGATATTTGATAGATTTATTAAATCTTTTGCATATTAACGTTTTCGCAGCTTTACATGTTCTGCAGTTTGTAATCCCATTCCAATGCTGTTTACCTTTTTCAAGAATATGTGATATTGAATTTGATATTGAACGAAGGTTCGTGTTCTTTCAACTTCCAATCAGTTTGATAATTTAGTTACATTTATTTTTTTTTCTGCTATGTTCCCGAAGGAAGAAGTATGTTTAAATCATCTCTGTTTAAATTTCCCCTTTTTCTTAGCAATGTATCTCAGTTTATGGAGCTATGTTTATGAAGGAGGTTTTTGTTTCATACATAATTGCAATAAGAAGGAAGGTTGTGTTTTGAGGGAGATTTGGCTGCTGTTGCTAACAGGTTTATCGACCACAAAATTGTTTCCTCATTAAACAGTGTTCGTGTGTGCATAACTGATAACTAAATCATGTAGGTGTAAAATAATAGCTGCAAGTTAAGATGTAGAAATAGATATTTTGGCTGTCCTCCAGTTTTTATGCAAAATCCAATTTCATTCACTTTTGCAATATATCGCTGTTATAACTATTTCAAAAGATACTGTCACTTCGCCAAATGCTCTCATAAATTACGAAGATTGAATGTATAAAGGAAAGAACTAGGCTTGCAATTACAACAGCGCGAAGTAATCAGAAAAATTACTCATTTTCTGGGTTTTGGAATGTAGTTCATTTGTTTATATTTATATACAAATACATATGCAAATATACACATAAAAGCACAACAATACAAACGCACACACACACGTAGAGAAACACCCAAGCACACACACACAGACACACACTCATTCGAAGACAATCAAGAATAGTCGAAGACAATCAAGAATAGTCGAAGACAATCAAGAATAGTCGAAGACAATCAAGATCAAAGATAGTCATACCACGGATATTTCTGTATAACATCATCCTTTGCGTCATTTCTTAAGTTGGTACTCTGTCATTTAAGCGGTATTTGGTTCTTATTTCTAACAACCGGAATGATCTTCAAGTGACACGTTTATTGGTTTATTTCTTTTTTGTATGATTTTCAGAATAGGTGTCATTAATGATATACGCATGGTAATAAGTCCCATGAGTGCTCGGGTGCACACATATACACACACGAACGCAGGTGTACATACAGACACACTTACGCACATATATATGCATACGCGTAAGGGCACACATACGCAGGGACGGCTAAGAAAATGTTAAATGTTAAATGACATATACAGTAAGTGCTCAGACCAAACTAGGTGCCAAAACACCGACGTTAAGAGTCGGGATACAAGGCCTGTAGAAATAAGAGTTGGCTATAGGCCCTGTAATGGTTGAGGTAAACTAGAATAAAAAATGAAAAGGCAATTTCAAGGCATCACATAATTCCTAGCATATTTATAGAGGATAGAACACACACACGCACACACGCACGCATGTACGCACGGATTAGAAGCGCTAAGCAATGATGTGTACAAATATAAACCAGTTATCACTTCAAATATTCTTGAGACGTATTTGAAACCGTAAGAACGCGATTCACTGTGTTTTGTTATGGGAATAATGTCTT
>NC_142940.1:35506471-35521471 GCF_046866305.1 Octopus bimaculoides
CGCACGGTCCTTATATCTATCTATCTCTCTCTCTCTATATATATATATATATATAATTATATATAATATATATATATATATATATATAACGTGAGAGAGTTAGGGGTTGGGGGTACAACCCACTAAGGGATAGTATCTATCCAGTATACTGCTGGGAGGGTACCCAATTATTGCTACACTAGTGCTATACTAGGTGCAATCAATGGGAGCGGGTAAAAGTGGAGGTTTTACCCAAAATTTGTGTAACAATTAGAAAATGGAGGATAATATGCTGAACCCAACTACTTGCAGACGGTGTATCCCGTTGAATTCATTAATTTAATTCATAGCAAAGTGACAAAAGAAAGGAAGAAAAGAAAAAGAAAGAAAGAACCAAAGCACAGGTGTCCATGGCAGACTATGTTATTTTGCCAACATGGTTTACATATAGAAGTACAAAGTACATAAGAAATTAGAGGATGAACAGAAGTTTAATCATACAGCTGTTTCGGCCTAGTTTTGGCAGGCCCCATTCTATCCGAATATTCCTTTCCGGAGTGATTATCGGATGACATTTTGAAATGGGGTTATATATATATATATATATATATATATATATATATATATATATATATATATATTCGTTTATATTTATATAATGGGCATTATATTGTAAAAGAGTTTTATCCCTTTTGAATTTATTAATCATAATATATATATATATATATATATATATATATATATATATAAATTGTATATCAATCACACATGTATGTAGGTATGTACGTATGTATATCATAATGAAATGTAAACTATATTAAGAATGCATTAATAATTTTGGGATAATGTAAACATTATCCGATATAGAACTTAAGAAACTGGGTACAGTGGTTGGATATTTATTTGTTACTTCAGAATTGACAGTCAACTCTGAATTTCATCCTTAGCCAGGTTGTTCAGTACCGTGGCATAACCTAAAGGGTGGATTATCTTGGGAAGGGTGTAAGTGTTTGTAGGTTTAAGTGTCTTTGAAAACTTATTTTAACTCGGACAGACTGTCATATAACACATACATATATACATACATGTCTGTGTGTGAAGAACATAGCCAGATCCTACTTTGATACGATATAACAAGTTATAATAATCAGAATAATGATATTAATATCAAGGAAAAACAATAAAATATGCATAAAAATTTTAGTACCTAATATCTTATAAACGATAGTCGTCGACGTATTAAGGATAACATCAATTGTAATATGTCGTCTACAAAGATTCTTCTCAATTATTCCTTCTGCTTTTTTCCTTCTTCCCAGAGAACAAATTTCGCGAAATGATTTCAATATCCATTTATGAAAGCTTCATTTTAAATTTAGTTGACGATTTGATTGTATAAATAGCAAAATCAATTCTAGTTGCACAATCTACTTTAATCATACATTTTCATTCTTAAGAAGCCTAATAATTACAAGAACAATGACATTTACAACAACAGCAACAACAAGAACAGCAGCAACAACAACAACAACAACAACAACAAATATAATAATAATAATAATAATAATAATAATAATAATAATAATAATAATAATAATAATAATGATAATGGGTTATAGGTTCTATGGACAAAAAATAAACCGTTTCCTGTACATGGATGACCTAAAACTTTACGCTAAAAGCACCATGGAACAGAAATCTTATCAAAATTGTTCAGAGTTTCAGCAAAGACATCGGAATGAGCATGGGGCTGGACAAATGTGCCAGAATCCCACTGAGAAGAGGCATATTAATAAGCACTGAAAACACTGGACTCGACATAGACACAAAAATTACAGAATTAGACCACATCCGGCCATACAAATATCTAGGAATAGAAGAAACAGCTAAAATACAACATACAGAAATGAAAGAGAAAATTAAGAGAGAGTATTACAGAAGAGTTAGGCTAATATTAAACTCTGAATTTAATGATTAAAATAAGATAATAAGGATAAACATGCTAGCCATACCAGTCACAGCTTCAACATAATAAAGTGGAAGATCAGTGAATTGAGAAACCTGGATAGAAAACCAGAAAACTACTAACAGCTTACCGAAGTTACCGCTGCAAAGCAGACACAGAAGGAGTCCGTGGCCTGATACAGATAGAAAACAATTATAAAATAACAACAGTTGGACTAGCAAAGTACTTAGAAACAAAGAGAAGACTACTGCATGTAGTAAAGCAACATGAGAAGGAAAAAAACCGCTTTTCTCTATACACAAGGAGGTCGCAAAATACAAAACAGAAGCAAAGTACACTGACCTCAGATGACAACATAGCAGAAATGGGCAAAGGGACAAAAATCAACATGGAAACTGAATTACAAAAGATACTGAAGAAGAAATGGATAAAAAAACAGCTTCATGGTCAGAACCCTGCAAGGCTTGACAAAGAGGAAGTGAGCCTAAGTAAAAGCCAACAATAGCTCAAAGTCCCAGGACTAAAAGCTGAAACGGAAGGACTGACTCTCGCTGCACAAAACCAATGCTTGACAACAGACAATTATAAAAACAAAATAATGACAGAAGCCTCAACACCAAATGCATAATATGCAACCAGCACAATGAGACAGTTGACCACATCATCTCGGGCTGCCCAGTTCTTGCCAAGTCTGAATATGTATACAGACACAAAGTAAACAGTTATATCCACTGAATAATATGCCAACATTACAACATCAAAACTAACAGCAGGTAGTATAAGCATGAGCCAAGCAAGGTACAAGACAAAGATCAGGTCACGATCATTTGGAGTATGCAGGTTCAAACCAAGCAAGAAATAAAAGCTAATCGCCCAGACATAATAGTCAAGGATTGGGGGAAGGGAACACTTGCTTACTGACGGACACTGTAGTCACCTCTGATCAAAATATTGTCAAAACAGAAGTGGATAAATTGTTGAAGTACAAAGACCTCAAAATTGAAGAATTTAAAATGTGGGGCATGACGGTAAAAACAATACCAAAAATAATTGGAGTATTGGGCATGATAAAATATGATATGAATAAAACTGTAGAAGCTATACCTTGATCCTCAACACTGCACTGTCCAAAAAATAGCCCTGCTAAGAACAGCCCACATCCTACACAAGACATTATCAATCCAATAATACAACCTAAACAAAACAACCAACACATGTAAGACACTCTATAAAGCATTTACCCAGTGAAATAAACTCCCACCAGCAAGCTAGAAAACCAAAGCATTACACCCTCAACACACAATACAAGCAGTTACACAACAAAAGACAGCACCACACCTCAAAGAAAAAAAGCTAACACAATACAGTACTGGGAAGAGTTCACACACTCCCAACAGCAGTAAAGAACATAAAATGCTGCACACACCCCAGCAACACGGAGGTGAAGCAGGTGATGCAGTAGAAATTTGCCTCAATCTACCAAATATTGAACAGTTATATAATAATAATAATAATAATAATAATAATAATAATAGTAATAGTAATAATAATAACAAAAACAACAACAATAATAATACTAATATTACTAATACTACTACCACTACTACTACTACTAATAATAATAATAATAACAACAACAATAATAATCATAATAATAATACTGGTGTCAAATTTTGCCACAAGGGAAGCAATTTTGGGGCAGTGCATGTGTCGATCACATCAGGTCCAGTGTTCAACTGGTACTTAACAAATCGATCCGGAAAGTAAAGTCGACTTCGGCGGAATTTGAACTCAGAACGTAATGAGAGGCGAAATGCTGCTAAGCATTCTGCTCGGCGTGCTAACGACACTGCCAGCTCGCCGCCTTAATAATAATTATACTAATAATAATAATAATAATAATAATGATAATAATAATAATAATGATAATGATTATGATGATGATAATAATAATAATAATAATAATAATAATAATAATAATAATAATAATAATAATAATAATAATAATAATAGTAACAACAACAACTCTTTCTACTAAAAGGCAGAACGTCCGCAATTTTATGGGGAAGGGCTAGGTCGTTTACATTCACCCCAGTGCTCAACTGGTACTCATATCAACTTCGCAAAGATGAAAGGCAAAGTCGACGTCGTCGACATTTGAACTCTGAGCGTATAGAGCCGGAAGACATGCTGCTTATGTATTTTGTCCGACGCACTAAACATTCTAACTGCCCTCCACCTTAATAATAATAATAATAATAATGACATTGGAATGGAATTTGACAGAGGTGAATGAACCTAGTGAAGAGCAATTAGATAATCGAATGGATGAAAGGCAAAGAGATGAAGCATCTATTCAAGCTAAAAGCAATGATTGAAAATACCATGATGCTTAATATAGATAAAGGAAACATTAAGAGAGAATTGCAAAGCAGAGAAATTGAAGAAGAAATCAGAATAGCAGAAGAAATTGTGAAACAAATGATAATGAAGAAAGCACCACCAAATTTGAAGAACGCAGATTGCCAAAAAAAAAAGAAAGAAATTAGAGAAAATGCAAGTCAACAAAGTCATAGGATACATATAAACTGCGGACATCATTGGAATGAATGAGCTACTCAAAGCAGCTGCATGTGTAACAACTAAACAACTAGGAATAAAAAATTAGACAAGAGGGCACAACCAAGAAACACGGTGGAGAAATAAAATAGTTTGGAAGGTTGAAGAATTGCGAAAAGATATGAACAAATTAGAAAGTTGGAGAAACTGAACTGTGGAACATTCGAATAAAAGATCAGTTGAAAAGAAAACACAGTATGCAGTAAAGGAATTGAAGATGTAGTTGAAGAGATTAGGAATTATTACACAGTCAGGAAAGCTAGCAAGATTATTGCAAAATCAGGAAAGCTAGCAAGCTAGAAGGAAAGCTAGCAAGCTAGAAGGAAAGCTAGCAAGCTAGAAGGAAAGCTAGCAAGCTAGAAGGAAAGCTAGATGAACGTAAAGAACAATTTATACAGAAAAGGATGTTCCAGACGAATAAGAAAATATTGTTCGAAATGTTAGAGAAAGAGATTCAAGACAATGGTGTCATACCGAATAGGGAAGAACGTGTACGGTTTTGGGGTGATATCTGGAATCGATCAATTGTGCATACTGATGAAGCTAATTGGATGAAAATGTTGAGGAGAAGATGAGAGATAAAAACAGACCAAAAAATATCACAGTATCACAGACAGCAATGGAGAAACAAATATGAAAAAGGGAAACTTGAAGTCACTAGGCCCTATTGGATTGCAAAAATATTGGATTAAAGTATTAACGATATGCCACTTGAGAGTTGTAAGTCAATTTCAAGGATTTCTAAATGTTCCACAATAGAAGAACAACTATAGTCTTGAAGAATGTGTCAAAGAGTAATGAAGTGCTAAACTATCCACCAATAACATGTCTACCATTTATGTGGTTTGGGGGTGATATTTGTTTACCAATAGAAAACTGTTGACAAGAATAATCGCTGATGAGCTGTACACAGTGTTGGGTAATGAAAGATTATTACCAGGTGAACAGAAGGGTTGTAAACGCAGGCCAATGGTGTTAAAAGATCAGGTGTTAAACAAGATGCAAAAGAAGGTTAACAGACTAGGAATAGAGTGGATAGATAACAAAAAGGCCTATGATATGGTGCTTCACAGCTGGAAAGGGATATGTATGGAGATATTTGGTGTAGTAGAGAATGTACAAATATTGCAAAAAAGAAATATAACGGAGTTTTTTTCTGTAGGAAAGTCATTTGATACAGTAAAAATCGGGAGAGGAATATTTCAGGAACATAGTCTCTTGCGAATTTTGTTTGTGTTAATATTAATTACACTATCGATGATTTTAAGAGATGTTAAAGCAGAATATGATTTGGGAATTGATGGGGAAGTGGTTAACAACCTACAATACATGAACAATTTAAAGCTTTATGAAAAAAATGAAAAGCAATTTGGCACACTGGTAAACATGATAAGAATTTTCGGCATTGACACAGGTTTGGAGTTTGGTATCAGTAAATATGACATTTTCATACTGAAGATTGGTAAGGTAAAACAGAATTAAGGGTTTAAACTGACAAATAATCAGGTAATGAAAAGTTTGGAAGAAAGTCAAGGATACAAGTATTTAGGAATTTTGGAATCAGATACCATAAAAAACAGAAATGAAAGAAACTATTTCAAATGAGTACTTCAGAAGGATCAAGTTGACGCTGAAATCTTAGTTAAATTCTGGAAACATTGTAAAGGCAATAGATTCAAAGGCTGTATCAATTGTGAGATATGTGACAGATCTGCAAGATATTGATTGAAAAACTCAGAAAATAATGACAATTTACGAGGCTTTTCATAAAAAGGCAGTTGTGGACAAGCTGTACACGAAACGTAAAAATGGAGGAAGGTAAAGTACTATGTGAATATGGAAATGAAAAGTCTCAATCAGTATGTTAGCTAATGTACTGAAGAATTGCTAGTAGCAATAAGCAATGCAAACATACTAGAAGGACAACTAAAAGATGAAGTCCTTGAAAAGAGAAAGCAAAATTATATGGAAAAAGTTTATGAAGAACACTGTTGTGAATACAGGTGAAGACACTTGGAATTGATTGAAAAAGGGAATTCTCAAAAACGAGACAGAAGAATTAATCATGGCAGCTTAGGATCAAGCACTCTGGAGAATAAGAACAAGATGTAAGGAAGGAATCAATGTATCGCCTTTCTGCAGGCTGTGCAATGAATGAGAGGAAGCAATGACTCACGTGGTAAATGAATGTTCTAAACTTGCACAGAAACAATGCAAATCTTGGAAACATGATAATGTTGCAAAGATCATCCACTGGGAAATGTTGAAGAAGTATGAACTTCCACCAGGACACACAGTGACTGGGAATGATGAAGTTAAACTTCTTTGTCTTAGAGTATAACTGACCTGAAATCTTGGTGGTTGAGAAGAGACATAATTGATGTGGCCTGTTCATTTGATACAAGAATAGAATAAAGAAAATCAGCTAGGTAGATATATACCAGGATCTGAAGAGAAAGATAAGCATATTGTGGTGTTGCAGAAAAAGTGAGGTCGTACCAATGAGAATTTGAGCCTTAGAAACGACAGGAAAGAGGGTTAAGGACTTTGCAGAAACACTTAGAAAACATGTAATTGGCCTGCATGTTAGGAACAGCGAAGATAATTCGTAAGTTCTTTGATGACTGAGGTCACAGGTGGTGATTTGTTATCCAAGAGTAAACCCACCTAAATCTCATCACAGGGCTGACATACAAAATATTTTGAAATAGGCATCTAATGATAGGAATCTAATTCTTGGCATATAAGGAATGCAAAGGAATCATTACTTGTACAGGTAAGGAAGGCAGGTCTATTACATATGGAAAAGAGTCAAGATAACATTAATTACAAAATAGAAACAAAGAGGGGAAACAATTGAAAAGATAAGAGATATAGGTCGGTTCGTGAGAGAGATATCAAAGGACACAGACCCAAATAAAAGACGGCTGTGGTAGCAAGAAAATATCGTGAAACCTGAAAAGGAGGCATTGATACATGCAGAACAGCAACAGGAATTAAAATTTAATTATATTAAGCACATAAGTGACCATTCAACAGAATTAGACAACTGCAGAATGTGCGGTGAAACTAGAGAAGCAGTGTGACAAAGTTTGAGCGAATGCCGCAAATTGACCGAGAGAGAATTCAAGACAAGGTATGACAATGTCGCAAGAATGATCCACTGGGAACTATATGACAAATTTTGAGTGAAAATAGCAAGAAAATGGTATGATCATGAGCCAAAGGGTGTGGTAGAAAATGACAGCATTAAAATCCTTTGGGACTTCATGATCCAGTGTGATCATAGAGTTGAACATCAGCCATTTACTATTATATTGGTAGGCAAGAATCGTAGAAAAAGGAGGGAAACTGTGGTCAATAAAAAGGGTGTATACTGTTCCAATAATTGTCGATGCCCTAGGTAAGGCGAGTAAAAATATAAAATATTGGTTGGAAATGTTAGGAATAAAAATGAAGATAGAATATGTCCAGAAAACAGTATTACTTGACAACTTCAGGAGAGGACATAAGTCGAAAAGATGAAAGACAAATTTGACCTCAGTAGAATTTGAAGTTGAAATGAAAAGACGAATAAAAATGGTGTGCTAACTATACTGTCAGCTTGCTACCTTAATAATGATGGTGGTCTCTCCCGTCGAAGACGACGTATGAGCGTTCAGCTTTTGTCGAACGACCTGCACAAATGATCTGTTTATTGTAATCAAATGTTCGTGCCGCACATTAGCTCACTCTCTCCATCAAATCGACGTTGTCTGAACATGTGCACTATGTACCACGCGTCAGGTGTCGAAGTGATCGCAGATAAACGTAAGATTAAGCATTTTGCTCAGGAAGGCAACACGCCACTCGGTCTAGGAATTGAAACCACAATCTCGCGGTCGTGAGTGCAGCATCCTAACCACTAAGCCATGCACCCTCACCCTTAATAATAATAATAATAATAATAATAATAATAATAATAATAATAATAATAATAATAATAATAATAATAATAATAATAATAATAATAATAATAACAATGATGGTTTCAAATTTTGCCACAAGAGCAGCCAATTTGAGTGGGGTGGAGGAAAGTCGATTACATCGACTCCAGTGTTTCACTGGTACTTAATTTATCGACCCCGAAAGGATGAAAGGCAAAGTCGACCTCAGCGGAATTTGAACTCAGAATGTAGCGACGGACGAAATGCCGCTAAGTATTTTACCCGGCGTGCTAACGATCCTGTTAGCTTGCCGTGGCAGAAGGCTATAAATTTCCAAGAAGGATTAATAAAATTGATCTCAGTATTTTATTGGCTCTTTATTTTATCGAAAGCTAAAATGCAGAATAGATTAAGGTTAGGGATTGCTGATTAGCCAAAGAACAGCTCTATGTTCAAAGACATTCCAACCATGATCATACCTTTTTTTGATGTTATTTAGTCCACGGTGATCCTTGATTTAGCAGAAAGATGTTCAATGACATTCTCGCGTTGATTATCTTTGTTTTGATTTGTATTTTTAGCTTCTTCAGTTGTCCTCGTTGATTCATACCTAAGTGGGATTACCATAATGGCATGAATATGTCGTGGAGTGTCGGACAAATCCTCATTTCTTTGTTTTTGCCAGTGTACTAGCGGATTTGGGTTTTCTCAACTTGCACTTCTGCTCAGCTTGTCTGCTTTTGGCCTACTCAGAAACCCATGTACACTTTCATATTAGGTTGCACCAGTTATAACTTTTACCAACAAGGCTCCCCATGACACTAGATCAATGACACTAGTCTTTTAGAAAGGTCTGCAGATTCAAAACATCTTTATAACCTTTTACTGTTCCTCATCGACCAAATGTTTCCCACCCTGCCAACAAAACTAACTGTGGAAAAGACAATTTTATTCTTGTAATGTAAGGAAACCAGCGCATCTGGGAACCGCAAATGTGGATGTTGGGTAACAATAAAAGATTGCAAATCTTAGAATGAGGACAGTCATCCCTCAATGAACGTGTAGCATTCTTTGCAGGCAGTTTAATTAGAATCTATTTCAATTTCTGATAGACCTGCTGTAAAAGTCCATGTGTAACAAGCATACAGTAAATATTATATAATTTACTCTTCTTGTTTTCTTTTAGCAGAACCAGTGACTACGTAGATGCTCTCTTATTGGCATTGGTGACGGTGTTAGAGAGACAAGATATGATAGTGGTGTTGGTATTACTTGGAGAGGCTGTTGTGAAGGTGATGTCGGTGTGTCGGTGAAGAGAATGTTGATGAGAATACGCATATATTAAGTGATGTTGAGTCGGCCCAAAAATTTCGAGTGAAAATGAATAGACAGCAACTGCATGAAAGCTCTTCAGAAGGCATGTATCTGTAATTCAAAGAACCAACATTTTTAGGCACCGTAACATGCTGAGTAATATTGAGAATTACTTTAAGGATACACTTGTGTAAGTACAGTGCTCACTCACACTATAATGTCATGAATTGGTAGTTCCGATAATCGAGCAGCTAGAACAGTCATCCTCGAAACTGACGGAGGATGTATTTATTATTTTTTTTTTCGGTTTTAGAATTTAGAATGATGAAGAGGAGATGATCTTGAAGAAAGTGTATTACTATTAGAAAAATTCTGTTGAACAGCAAAATGTTTAAAAGTACAAACCACTTAAAATATCTTGACTAATAGAAAATAGTTTTGTTGGGGAAAACGTATGTACCACTATGTGTATATCTGAGTGTTTGAATGTTTTATGTATTAGTTTGTGGATGTAGTTAGCAACATCTATACGTTTGCGTGCATATATGTTGTTGTGTGTAGGCATTTATGAATGTGAGTTTGTTAAGTATGTACTTGCATGTATGTTTATGTACGAGTGCTGGTGAATTTGTGCATAAGTTTCTTGCTATTAGTTTTCAAAAGTTAGTTTGTTGATGCGCGCATGTACGTGCATATGTTTCAATTTGTGTGTGCTTGTGCACTTGTTTTCATGTTTGTGCGTCATTTTGTTGATATGTGTGTATAAGGGTTTGTTCGTTTGTTGATGTCTGTGTGTATGAGCGTGAAAGTATAAGAGTGCTTCTGGCTGTAAGTATATGCATGAATATGCGTATGTGTTTGTGTGTGAGATAGTTTACGACTGATATAATCAGTGTGTGAGGATATATGTATGAAGTTTGAGGATGTATATTTTATGCAAAAATGTGTGTATATTGAGCATGTTTGCGTGAGAGAAAGAAAGTTTGTATATGAGAATTTGTGTCCGACAGAATATGAGTGCACTAGTTTGTGAGTACGCATGTGTATGCTTGTGTGTGAACGTGGATTTGTGGGTGTATGAGTTGAATGTGAACAAACACGTGCATGGGATAAAAACTGCATGCGTGTTCACAAATACATGTGTACATATGTGTGCATGTATGTGTAGATACATAAGTGAAAAATGCGCGCGCGTGCGTGTGATTTTCTCTTGTATCTGCTATTTTGTTCGACAAAAGGTGTGTTGGCGAAATATCGAATAATTTCAATTCCAACGAGAAGTAAAATGTCTGACCGTTTTGGGCTGTTGCTCTTTGTCAGAGGGAAAGAAAAAAGATAAAAGAAATGGGGAAAGAATCTTCACGTAAATTGAAATTACTGAATATTTCACCAACTTTTCTTGCAGTTTGTTGTAGCTGACATAGCCATTCACCACCAGTCCTCTCCTCAGATACTTGACTTTGTAGTTTGTTATTTAGCAAGCGTCATTGATTAAATTCCTGCCGATAAGTTATATATATGCACCAGTACGGTATTTCTCATGAGGAAAGGAGGGTTGTGAGTCTTGAAAAGGAAGACGAACAAATCATC
The DNA here is from genome assembly GCF_046866305.1 of Octopus bimaculoides. Classification (NCBI taxonomy): domain Eukaryota; kingdom Metazoa; phylum Mollusca; class Cephalopoda; order Octopoda; family Octopodidae; genus Octopus; species Octopus bimaculoides. The sequence continues at coordinate 35,517,866 of NC_142940.1, forward strand.
ATGTTTAATAAAATAGAGATGGTTAAAAAATTTTTAAACTTGACCAAATTAAATATGCAACTCTGTCTTCTCACTAATGAAGCGTGGAAAGCAAAAATTTCCACAAATATTTTTTGATGGCATGAGGTTGGGTATTTATTAATTTGATATTCACTGTCTTGAAGTGATGTATGACTTTAGAATGCCACAGGAGACTTGATCTTCTTGTATTATTACTATGGTTAATAATCTGTGGTACTTAAGCAAACTAAGCAACACGAATTCTGCAAATTCGAGGGTTTTGCAGAACTGGCAAATATTGGTTTCAAATTTTGGCACAAGGCCAGCAATTTCGGAGGAGGGAGTAAGTCGTTTTGTATCCAACCCATTAATGAACGGGTACTTATTTTATCGACTTCGAAAGGTTGAAAGGCAAAGTCGAACTCAGAACGTAAAGACAGACGAAATGCCGCTAAACATTTTGCCCGGCGTGCCAACGATTCTGCTAACTCGCCGCCATAGAACAGACGAATGTTAAAATCTTTTCACAGCTTAACGTGTAATTTTAGAGAAATATTACTGTCTGAATTACCATAGGATGGTATGGGTGTGTTGATTTAGAGAATTGTTATTTTATTTCCAGAATAATATGGAAAGTAAAACGTGTATATACTTGCGGACAAGCATAGAAACTGACAAAGAGACAGATGCATAAATCGATATATGAATAGACAAAGACGGATGAACATACATACAGATATGCATACATGTATGTATGTATGTATGTATGTATGCATACATGCATACATACATACATACATACATACATACATACATACATACATATACGTACAAGAACTTCAGTATAAAAGTCTGAACTTCGTTAACCGTTGAGTTTCTGGCAAATATTTACACCAACTTTCTGCTATCAGCATTTCCATCTAAGACTTCACCATTAACATAAAATCTTCTCCGTAGGTAGTTTAACAACTATAACGTTGACTGTTGGGCCGTTCTATGTCAAAGCCTACGGAAAAATCCACTATATATATATAATCGTTTAGGAGGTGACTTTATATAAGGCCGTATGTTAGACACGAAGCAATTATATCACAGATGAGCTCTTTGGGCATTTATGAAAACACTAACATAAAATCTGTTACATTAACTTTTTGTTTATTTCTTACAAGTACAGTCAAAATATTTTGTCGCCTTGCTGCAACCTGATATAATTCCGCTGTATTTGTCGAAAAACTAGTTACTTGCCGATATAAACCGTTTTGCTGCAAGAATTGCAAATATGATTGATTTGCTATATTCGTTACCACAGCAAAGAAAGACATGTAGTAAGCCTTCTTGTGATTTGGAAAGACAGAGAATAGCATTAATGGTTTTTAATTCAGCTGTCAATTTTGAGGGAGGAGGTTAGTCGATTACATTGACCCCAGCATTTGACTGGCAAGGTTTTTTTTATCGGAGAAATGAAAAGTTAAGATGACCTCAGCAGGATTTCAACTCAGGTGAGTAACAAGTACTCTTTAGGATGTGCGGTGGTTGGGTATTGGAGATATTGTATCATTTATGGTGGCTTTTAAGTAGTTCGCAATAGTTTTTTTTTTTTAATTATGAACTGTTCTGCCCCAGTCCAGTACAGGTACACTAGAGGAATAGATTTAGCTTTACACATTTCGTATTTTTTTAAAGCCCAATGTATGGTACTTCCTCGGAGCATATTTTCTGAAATTAAACTACACAGGATTTGTCAAGATATTCTTCGATCTCATTTTCTATTTCTCGTCCTACTTTATAATTATCGACATTCTTCTCAGAAACGAAATTCTTCCTATGCCCAAAGTCTACATTCTCGTTATTTCCAACATCCATTTCTTCATACTTGAGGCTTTTATCTCCCTTTCTTCTTAGAAACAAGTCTCTTCCTATGTCCATAGTCTACATTCTCGTTATTTCCAACATCCATATCTTCATACTTGAGGTTTTCAATCTCCCTTTACCGAGATGTTATTGTCATTCGAGCAAGCAACATCAATTAGTGTAGAAGATTTGGATCCCTTGTCTCCTGTAATGATGTCAGCTAGGTTCACTCTTATCTCTTTGTCTGTATGTTATTTTTATCGTAAATATTTTGTTCCTTATTATGGTAGAGCGAAAACTTACCTTTAGGCTATTTTGTTTCCTGATTCAGTAAATGGATAGATATAAGAGCGTCTTTCTTCCTTTTCATCCTATTTTCATCTGTTCATCAAAACTATTACAGTCATACACATGCATAAGATCCATTTTAAAGGCAGGATTACAAAAAGGCTATATATCCACATATCCACAAAACTACACATAAGCAAAGCAGTGAAGGTTATAAGGAATTGTTCCATTCTCATAGTAAGTGCACATTCGCCGTAGATATTAGAAGAGTTAACATGTTGAAGACTGGCTTTTTGGGTGGATATGTTTCAATCATATTTTCTTCCATTTTCATGACCGCGCATAGCTTCAGAGCTTCAATTCCTCTAGATATCGTACAATGGAAATTTTTTTATATGTATTCATTACACATATTTAGATACATGTTGTTGTTACATGTTCAACATCTATTATCTCCATACTCCTCCACGGAGAATGCTGAATTATCTTCTGAAGTGAACTTTGCCCTCGTGAGATATTTTAAACGACTTTTGGCTGACGTTTGCTGTTTCGTATAAGGTTTTCATCAACCAGACATTCTCTTTATGTATTTTGTAAGAGTATTGGTAGGGTTGTTTTTATAATGTACAAAATTTTAGTCACTCCTGTATTATGTGGATTATGTTTATTGATAAATGGAATAATATGTTCTTTAATTTTTTCTTAGGTCTCCTCAGTTTTATGATGTCCAGTTGCATCGAGTTTATAATTTCCTCATTTATTAATTTTAAGGGATAATTTTTTTTCTTTTTAGGAAGCTCTTGAGTTCCTTAAGTCGAATTTAACGTATATAGTTTCAACCGTCTCAGAAAAAAAAATCTTACTTTCTTTCTTTCTTTCTTTTTTCTTCTTTCTTTTTCTATCCTTCTTTCTTTCATCTTGTCTTTCTTTTTTTCTGTTTTTCTCCCTCTCTCCAAACCGCCAAAAATTCATCACACACATATACACACATACACATCTAGAAAGGTACATATACATTCACAATAGCAAAAAAACATTCTCCTCCCAATTCAAGTTCAGATTTTCTCAACAAACTCACATACACATAAAGAGCATAATTTTTCTGTAAAATTATCATTTCACACGAGGTGCAAACGCAAAATAATCATCCTAAATTCTGACTACATCGTCTTTCCTAATGTATAAAATATGTACACTACTTGAAGCAAGCTATATATATATATATACATACACACACACACACACACACACACACACACACACATATATATATATATAATGTAGCAGTTCTTGATTGTACTTCATCCGATTGAGCACCAGCAGATAGCTGTTGTTGAACAATATTCAAATACGTAGTAATTAAGAGTAATCTTACATAATGCTATATAAATATTAACCCAGCAACTTAAAGGTGATGCAGGGTACAGAAACGTACCTTCTGATCCATTATTAAAGCCTGTTAACTTC
>NC_142940.1:35526471-35543971 GCF_046866305.1 Octopus bimaculoides
TCTATCTATCTCTATGTCTGCACGTATATATGTGTCAGTTCAAATAGAATGTCACTTTCTGTGGGTGAGGGTTTTTTGACTCCTATTTCTAACAATGCTACTGCGCCCTTGGTCAATTTAAGTGACGGTGAATTATTTCTTTTCGGTTTAAATTGCGTTCAGCCACCTTTATTACACACACACACACACACACACACACACACACACACACACACACACACACACACACACACACACACAAATATATATGAAATACATGATAAGAACTTTCTTACATATACACTTGTCTATACATGCACTAACAGTTATGGTTCGCACACAGTATCAGAATTATAAATTTCTAAATAATTCTGTAATCTAAAATCCTAGTTCTTTTGTTATCAAAGAGAATCGTTTGACGAATTAAGTCCTAAAAATAATATAAAAAGCGTAAACTTACTCTTATGGTGCTCTTTTGGAAAAGACGTGTAAATTCCTTATTTTTTACAATACTGATCATTTCTTTGGCAGAATCTTGAGGAGAAACCAATTCAGCGCTTGTTATAATCCGATGTAATCTCTAAAATGGAAGAATTATTGTTCAGTTAATAACCTTCAGTTTTATGACATTCAAATAAATGAGTTGAATATAACAGCATAGTTAATGAATATTCATTATGACGCTGATACAGATGGTAACGATGAAGATAAAGACAATGGTTGTGATGGAGCTGATGTGATGGTGGGGGATGGTAATGATTGCCCCAACAGTTATGATAATTGTGATAACAGTGACAACGATGAAGCTGATATTTATGACTAGGAGGACGATGATCAGAAAGATTATGGTGACAATGATGACAATGATGATAACAACCAAATGATTGGGTTTGTAAATCATGACAGAATATTTCAGTCAACCGAAACCTCTTTGAAGAGTCGATGGAATATATTTTATACCATGGAGCAACCTACTAGAATTGACAAATCCTACACAAGCAATATCTGAGTGCCTGAAAAAGACGGAAGTATCTGTTGGATAATGTAGTTTGAGATACAGCGTTGGAATAAATGTTGTGATGGCCTCGACTGGAGTTGTATTCATCATAAGTTTGCTTTATAAGGGCTGACCAATGGCTAAAGAACGACAGCAACAGTAACAAAGGCTGTGAGTGTCTCTCTTGCAATCCAGTTTTGACAAAGGTTTCTTGTATTGTAGTTGAAAAAAAAAAAAGAGATTGACCTGAGGCTGTTGCGAAAAGGACAGGCGGTCTTCATCACTCTGGTGGTTTGGTCAAAAGAAGTGGTGTGAGAGACAGGACTGCAAACGTCGGAGATAGACATCTTCCTCTTTGGATAACCCCCTCATCGACGTTTTCAGGTTTCGTTAAAAAAGAGGAAACTGATGGTTGAATGGGAAATGCTTCCTTCCAGCAGATCATTTAGAAGGTGACTGAGTGTGGCGAACCTGCTCTGAGCATGCGCCTTTAGAGTGGAGAATGTTTTAATGATTTATTCCGTATAAATGTGTTCTTTTACATTTCTACTTCATTCCATTTTTGCATTTTGTTTATTTTTTTGAGCTTTTATACCCCAGGAAGAAATTATTATTATTATTATTATTATTACTATTATTATTATTATTATTATTATTGTTGTTGCTGTTGTTGAGATTGTTGTCAGTAGTAGTAGTAGTAGTAGTAGTAGTAGTAGTAGTAGTGTCGCTGTTATTTTTGTACTTTTTGCTGTTGATGTTGTTGCTTTTGTTTTTGTTGTTGATGTTGCTTTTGTTATTGTTGTTGTTGTTGGTAGTGGTGGTATTGGTGGTGGTGCAGTGGCGTCATCGTTGTTGTTTTCTGAAAGGGACTCGTTCGCATATTCTAGTCCAAAGACTGATATATATTTTAGTTGCCATGCTCAGAAATATCAAATGTCAAAATAATGTTCTGAGAGAACAATTTTGTTACATTGACCGATTCTATTGCTATTTTCTGCAAGTTACTTATTTCTATTCTTACAGGTAAACTCACGTTTTATTTCTTCCCAAATGCATTTGTGATATTATTCCAGCTGTACCAATATAGAATGAAATTATGGTACTTTTCTCATGTGTCAAAATGATTTACATTTCAAAGCTTTATCAGTGAATGTTGTTGTTATGGCTGTTGTTGTTGTTGTTTTTCTTTATCAAAGGTAATTTTATCACGCCAATACTGTAGTAATTGTTAATGCTAATGTCAGCCGATAGAAACACTGTATTTTTGTTTTTATAAAGTGCAATCATGTAGGATTATTTCGCATGTAAACTAGTGATCAATTTCTGTTATAATTTGCCTACAATTGACTGTTACGTCTTCAAAGACAATTGGATATTTATGTTAGTACTACACGTTATTTGCGACTAGTTGAAATTGGGGTAGTATTAATATTTAGCAAGGCTTAAGTTAAGGTCTTTTAGTTGTGGGAGTGTTGGGAGGGGTAATGTAGCATATTCACATGTAATACACTCTATTGTTTTTGTTGTTATGCTTCGTTATTTTTAGAAGGCAATCTCATATATTTTCACAATACTTCTGTGTCCTTGTTTAGTTTAGATATTTACTTCTAGTCGAAGGGTAATATTTCATTTCTTTACTCTGGTGTATCTGGTTTTGGTATATTTAGTATATCTTTAGCTATCTACATCTAGTATCTTTTATCTTTTGCTTGTTTCAATCATTAAATAGCGACCGTTCTAGGACACCGTCTTGAAGAATTTTAGTCGAATTAATCGACCCCGATACTTATTTTCTTTTAGGCCTAGCACTTATCGTATCGCTCTCTTGTGCGGAATCGCCACGTTACGGGGACATAAACACACCAACTCCGGTCATCAAGCAGCAGTGTCGGACACACACAGACAAAGATACATACACACACACACACAGAGACAAAGATAACACACACACACACATACACACACACACACACACACACACACACACACACACACACACACACACACACACATATATATATATATATATATTTATGATAGACTTTTTTCAGTTTCCGTATCCTAAATCCACTGACAAGGATTTGGTCGGCCCGAGGCGATAGTAGACGACACTCGCCCAAGGAGCCACGCAGTGAGACTGAACCCGGAACCATACGACAAGCAATCAAACTTCTTATCACTTAAAATACGAAATAATTCTAAACCATGTTCCATCTTTACATTTATCTGATACGATATTTCTTTCGAAATTGTCTTTGGCTTATTGGTCATCTCACAGAATTTACTTACTTCTGGGTTGGATTAATTTTTATGAACTCTTTATGCCACTCTATTCGAAAATAGACTGTATCCCGTCCAGTATATTACAAAGTGAAATGCATTGCTGTCAAACTTAAACAGTCACCTTTTGAAATTAATAATAGCTTAGTCATCTCAAACGTCAATTTTAGTCACAAATGAGCAACATGCCGACTGGAATTAGTCGAATAACAAATGTATCGCTTCCCGGATGATTATCTTATTTCCGATTACAGTACATAGTGCGTGCTGGCTGAACATCGTATTACCGAATGCAGAACTAATGACTTGCTATGTGATTATCACATTACCGTATATACTACACAGCTCTTGCCGTGTAATCAACACATTGCTTACTGCAATACATATATGATGTCCTAATCAGATTAGATACTTTAAGATATACAGTGTCCCATCAGAGTGTCGTCCTGTCTCTTCTTCTTGATGTTCTGTATTGGTGTTTATATAAATTTCTAAAATCATTTACAATAAGCATCTTAGCAGTTAATTTATAACTGCTTTAAATAGATTCTGAACGTCTAGTTTGTGTGAAAAACAAAAAGGATTTCAATAAATTTCAAGAAATTAGTTTTATGATGTCCGATTGTTAGAAATGATATAACCAGATACAACACACACGTTATTGTATTACATATAATGGAAGCAATCAATATTCATACTAGTATCATAAGTTGTGCAATTTCTAAGACAATTATTGTAAACTCGTCATTAGTTATAATTGTAATAGCTTTAATTACACACATTTAGTTTTGTTTCAAACGCCCATGCAGCTAGCAACCATACTGTTTCCATTTGAAGGAACTGTAAGTATTAATAATAAGGAATTCGTAAAATAGAATGTATGTATGCAGACACACACACACACACACGCACGCACACACATACACGCACATATACGCACATACATGCATATGCGTGAGGGTGTGTATCTCTTTCTCCCTCTCTGGTTCTATATATGTATATATGTATATATGTCTCTCTCTCTCTCTCTCTCTCTCTCTATATATATATATATATATATATATATATATATATATATATATATATATATATATATATATATATATATATATATATATATACACACACACACAAACATTCATGTGCACATATATATGTATGCGTATGTATATAATGTTACATGGAGGTTAATAACATGCATATATATATATATATATATATATATATATATATATATATATGCATGTTATTAACCTCCATGTAACATTATATATATATATATATATATATATATATATATAATGTATGTGTGTGTGTGTATCTATGTATGTATAAATGTGTGTATGTGTGTATAATGCAAGTAAAAATGAATATAGTCTAATTTTATTATTAGTTACAATTGTTTCTCTCCCATTCCATTTCTGACGCCATTGCACGTGAATGATTGAAAGTTAGAGAATACTGCATAACGCGTATATGTGCAGTTGATTATAGTGGAGTAGTACTTCATCAGATTAGTCTGATGCCGTGCCTTTTCACAATTAAATTAAGGTTATTGCTTTCAACCTATTTTAAGAACAACAACGGACAAATTTTTCTAATGAGATAACTAAGTACTAAGAACTGAGTTGAATTTATTGTAAAGTTCAAGATGACCAGAACTTTGCAATGTGTGTGTGTGTGTGTGTGTGTGTGTGTGTGTGTGTGTGTGTGTGTGTGTGTGTGTGTGTGTGTGTGTGTGTGTCTGAAAATCTCAGCCAGGTCTTACTTAACAGTAAGTTGCATAATCATGGTCCTGTATACATATTAGTTCTTCACATTATCAGAACTTGTTTCATATTCTGAAATAAATTGATGACGGAAAGATCTAAGTCCAGCGGGTAAAAATTATATAATTCGACCTTAGAATCTTCTTTGAAACACTTGTAAAAATGATATGTGTAATTTACACGTGTCAATTTCAGAACATGCTCTCTGGTTTTGTTGTCTTCTATGTATACTCTGTAATCGTTATAACTATGGAAGACCATTAGAAGGAAATTTCGACTACAAAACACAGTTTCTTTTTATAGCTTTCTCTTTCAGTACATAATAAAACACACGCGCGTACACACACACACACACATTTATATACACATGTGTGTATAAGTAAATTTAAAATTTAAAAGATAATCTTTAATCCTGAAGGGGAAGAAAGGAGGTGAAATATGAAAGAATGTTTGAAGACTATACGATTTTTCGTTCTTATACTAAAAAAGAATAAAGCTGGTGCGATGGAACTAGTAACGTTTGTTAGGATATTCTGACAGAAAAGACTCTTAAAAATGAGTTCAAATATGATTGAATATTTAAAAATAAATAAATAAATAGACAGTATATTCGAAAGAGTTACATAACTGAAGGCAGCCAGTGTAGATAATCAGTGAATCGGAATGTAACAGTGTGTTAAAACGGAAACAGTTCATATGTCAAACCTGTTGCCAGAATATCGATAGAGTTTTTCAAAGTATATTTTCTTCGTTATCGGGTCGATGTTGTCTGGCTGAAATGTTTGAAAAGTGAGCGGTACTGCCGCTTGCTAAGGGATAGAATTACCTACTAAATGGATTTCCATCAGTATCGACGATGAGTATTTAGTTGCTTGATGAACTGAACTTCATGCTCGTTGAATTAAAGTGAAAATAGCGGAATAATTCTAGCAGGTTTTAATCACACGTGTCTGTGCATGATAGGGCTCTACCTTTTTTTATTAGAAGCACGACCCATTCTGACAGTGACAGAAAGAATGCATGTCAGCATGCACTTAGTTGTGCCTTGGAGTACTTCAGTTACACAACCAGTGTTAAAATGAAGACCATTTAATTTAACACCCATTGTGGTTGTTTACACTAAATCAGCCCATATTGAGCAGAACAACTGTTTAAGACAGTATTATTGTAACCATCAAATCTTATAGTTTATCTGAGACTACCATCCAGTACACGCAAACACACACACTCACACACACACATATGCACACACATACACACACTCACATCTTTGCGCGCGCGTGTGTGTGTGTGGGGGGGTAGTATGGTGAATGTTTAAGGAGTTCGGGTTCGAGACCACTACGTGTCATATCCTATAGCCTTCAGCCTTGTGAAATTTTGGCAGAATCAAACTGTGTAGATACTCGTTGAGTGGACTGAATCTGCAATTTAAAGGTCCGGCCTTGTTACACGCTGTGTCACACTGATCCTGCCTGGAGGGTATGTTAGGACTACACCTGTCTGCTGAATATTCAGCCGCTTACATGCTAAACCAATGAGCTTGGTAATTTAGTTGATCAAATAACTGAATACTCATGGTCGGAAATTCCAAGCGAAATACAGTCATATTATCCAAAACATTTCTCTATTTCTTAAACATTGAAGAGTATGGTGTGAAAGAGAGAGAGAGAGAGAGAGAGAGAGAGAGAGAGAGAGAGAGAGAGAGAAAGAGAGAGAGAGAGGCAGACGGACAAACAGACAGACAGACAGAGAGGCAGACGGACAGACAGACAGACAGACAGACAGAGACAGAGACAGACAGACGGACAGACAGACAGGCAGACGGACAGACAGACAGACAGACCGACAGACAGACAGACAGACAGACAGACAGACAGACAGACAGACAGGCAGGCAGACAGACAGACAGACAGACAGACAGACAGGCAGGCAGACAGACAGATTTAGCTACAATTTCTAACTAGTCAGCAAGCCACCACGTCATCAGACACTCGTAGATGTATTGTAAATTACACCAGAAGATTTAATGGTCAGGTCATAAAAAAACTCTTTTAATTCTTTGTCTCATTACAATAAGCAAAGGAAATGCATAATATCCTAGTTTATCGCAATTAACAAACATGGAACGATACAGCCCATATCTACCGTTGATCTATACACATTATTTTCATAATGCTTGTCTTAAATAGATTTTAATTAACTTTTAGTTAAGGGTGAATTAAAATTTAATTAACTATTTAATTAGATGTCCTTAGATCTCAATTAAATTTAATCAGAATTTTGATTACACTTAATTAGATTTTAGTTAATTTTTAATTACTTTAATTAAAATTTTACGAAAGTTTTTATTAAAATAATATTTTGAATTACTTTGTATTTTAAAATAAATTTTTATTGCATTTTAATAATAATTTCGTTAAGTTATTAATCAAAATTTCATGAAATTTTATTTTATTCGTTAAATTTCTGAAATTAGCTTGACAATACATTTGGTTATAATTCTTAAATTCTGTTGCGTTTTGCATCTTCATAGGTTTTACTTTAATAATAAATTTCAATAAAGTATTTGGCACTGGTGTCTAGTTTACCAAACTGCTGAGAACAATCGTTGTATAAGAACCATACAATGTTTCTAACTGATTTCTTTACCAAACATTTAGCAATACTTCTTCAGTTTGTAATTCTTTTCTGTATTTAAGGCTATCTTGATATGGAAGTATCAGGAATCAACAAGAGATTGCGAAAACGCACTTCTAAACAAATAGACGCAGTGCATTCAGTATATTTTATTCTTGTCAAACGGTTTGTAGAAAGGTAGCTATTTTCACAAAAGGGTTACTGGTTTGTTGTTTTGTTTAGTCCTCGGTTAGACTAATCCAGCAAAGCTAAAGTTATTCAAGCCAAAGCCAATCCGAAACTGTGCGGAAGGTGAGATTTAAAATACATTTGATTGCTATTCCTAGCAAATCGAGTGACCAGCTAGGGATTTCTCTATATTGATAAGGATAGTTTTGTGAATTACCAAGAAAGTATGAAAATCCAGCATTTCTGAAATAATAATCTTTTGTTTTAAAGAATATAAATGACGTTAATACACTTGGGTTACAACCCATAATTTTATTCAAATATGTAGAAAGTTAGTTTTATCCAAAAACCTTTACTCAGTTCACTTTCAGATCGAATTTGCGTTTCCTCGTGTGTTATAATTACTCCTTTATCCTCTTCATTCTAATTACTCTTATTTTCCACCCCATCAAAATATTTTAAAACTATAAATTCTTTTGACAAGCTACTGTAATCTAGCCTAAGATCTTCAAATCAAATAATTAATCAGCAGTTTGACTATATATGGCCATTATCTTTGCAAATGTACTTCCTTTTATAACTCACCTGTGACATACAAGTAACCGAACCCATTCTCTTACCTATGTCCCTTCACATCTCACGCAAATTAAACCCTATAACTCACTACCCCCCCCCCCCCCCGCAAGAAGTTCAATCAAGATGCACTAACACCGTAATAGGAAGAACATTGCCTATAACAAGTATAGGGAGTTGCTCATCGTTCATCTCCACCAACTAGGAATAGTTTTATATTTATTGCACAACTAGCTTCACGTTCTCCCATCTCTCAGACTGAAGCAGAATCTGGTTCCTTACAATAAATGTTTCAACTAAATTTGCAAAATACTCTACTGATAAATATGGTTCTATATAAAACTAGAACAGATAAGGGAAGCGAGAGGACGGTCCTCTACGGACGGTATTTGGTGGGAGAACTTTACACATGCATTAGAAGGGAGCACATCATCATCAGTAGTAGTAGTAGTAGTAGTAGCAGCAGCAGCAGCATCATTACGCCGAGCAATATGCTTAGCGGCATTTCTTTCTTATTTACGTTCTGAATTTTTTAACACATAATTATAAGCTACACATGTTTTAGTGGCACCTCCATCGTAACGCCAGTTTACAGGAAAACTCTAAAAGAAAAGTTACGTAATACATGTGGTTTTAGGCATTGGAGAGGTACTTTCGCAGACTTGCATCAAAGTCATGCTATCATATTGAGCGTCTATTAGACCTGGTTGTTAGCAAGGTACCGAGAGGAAATAAAAAGAAAAATATTTTAATGTGTATGTAGGATGGGTCTGTGATGGGAAGATATTATGTCGGTGGTGGGCATCAAGAGGATGAATATGTATAATGATAGGAGGGGGAAGAGAAGAAGGGGAGGAAAACGAATCGAAGAATGCCAAAGAGAAGAATTGGTAGAAGGAGAAGGAAAGGAATATGTAGAGGAAAACGGAGGAAAAAAGCTGGCGATGTGTCAAGCAGTACTGGCAGAGGCATTGTTACCAAGGAAGACGATAAATTTACCCACACAGCGGCATTGGTCTGTGACATCTTAAGGTGAAGAGATCTTTTAAACAGATAACTATACAATTGTCCAGAGTCAAAGGATGAGGATGTTAAAGATGTATGTTGTGGGTTGACCTGAATTTGTGACCTTAGTGTGTTTGGGGACGGGGAGGGAGATACAAATTGGAATAGTAAAAGACGAACATGCATACAGAAATGTAAACATAGACACAGACGTGTATATATACTCAGCGGAAGCAGACACACTTGCACACACAGACACATAAACTACACACACACACACTCGCGTAAACACATACACATATATATATACATACACACACACATATATAAAAATATAAATCTACACACGCAAACACACAGACACCCACAGGATCGTATAAGTATATCATTACGTCCATCCAATCACGTATATACATACATAGATACATGCATACATACCTGCACACCCATATACATACACACACACATACATACATACATACATTCATAAATACATTGTTGTTGTTGGCACTCCGTCGCTTACGACGTCGAGGGTTCCAGCTGATTCGATCAACGGAACAGCCTGCTCGTGAAATTAACGTGCAAGTGGCTGAGCACTCCACAGCCACGTGTACCTTTAACGTAGTTCTCGGGGATATTCAGCGTGACACAGTGTGACAAGGCTGGCCCTTTGAATTACAGGTACAACAGAAACAGGAAGTAAGAGTGAGAGAAAGTTGTGGTGAAGGAGTACAGCAGGGTTCGCCACCATCTCCTATCGGAGCCTCGTGGAGCTTTTAGGTGTTTTCGTTCAATAAACACTCACAACGCCCGGTCTGGGAATCGAAACCGCGATCCTATGACCGCGAGTCCGCTGCCCTAACCACTGGGCCATTGCACCTCCACTACATAAATACATACACCGATGCATATATACATACACAAGTAAATACGCACTTACATATATATATATATAGATAGATATGCATAAATGTACCTATATATACATATATATACTATATATTCACATGTGTGTGTGTGTATATATATATATATATATATATATATATATATATATATACTATATATGCACGTGTATGTATATATATATATGCATATATATGTGTGTATATATGTATATATATATGTGTGTGTGTATGTGTGTGTTTGTACTCGTAAACACAAATATGTATGTTGATATGTATGCATATATGTATGTGTCGGATATACGTGCATTTTAGATTTTCCAACTTAACGACATTGTTCTCAATTACGTATCACTTTTCGTCTTGTAAATAATTCTTGCTAGCTTTTTTTTTTCGTAAATAACGTCTGAATCGTGTTCAACTGATAACATGTTTCTAGTTGGAGAATGAAATTACTTTTGAAATACTTTGACGCTTCTTGATGTTACAAAATATTGCTTTCTGCATCTGCTCTCATTCTGACATTGACGCAATCGACATCGGAGGAGATTGACAAATCTATTTGCTGTTATATCTTTCTATACAGTAATTTGTGTTCCAAATTTAATAGAATGTCTCAAAAATGTCGATGTTATTTATTCCGCGTATGTTTCTTCTTGCAGCCTCAATCATCTAACAGGTATTACATTTTGCGTGTCCCCGTCCCCAGGCAGTATACTTTTGCAGCCTTGGGCTTATGTTGAAAATAAATACTTTTGGAAATTTGCGTGTGACATAATTGCATTTTTAAATATTAGTATTAAATATCAAGTGAAATTGAGAGACAAATAATAATAATAATAATAATAATAATAATAATAATAACAATGATAATAATAATAATAATTCCAGTGGAGTGAGATGTGATCATTTTCTTCCAGTGCTTGAAAATTATCACATCTCACTCCTCTGGAACTTCACCATTCAAACTGACAGAAAGATAGATGTGAATAGGTCAGACATTATATTGAAAGACTTCAAAAAAAAATCATGTCTCCTCATTGATATGGCTGTCACAATCGACATAGATGTATCTTTCCAGACCTACCAAAAACTGAGCAAGTATAAAGATCTTGAAATAGAAATTGGCATAATGTCGAACCTCAAGACTAAAACAATACCTGTTGTCATAGGTACCCGAGGAATGATAGCAAAAGAGGCTGATTCCTACCTAGCTCAGATACCAGGAAACCCCCAAATGGCAGAAATTCAAAAGATAGTACTCATTGGAACTGCCCATATCCTACGTAAAATACTGTCTATGTAATCCCAAATTTTAAAACAAACTCATGATTTTCTTGTTTTCTCAAACATTCTCTGGAACAATACTATGTGCAAACCCAAATATATGATACCCTAGGCATAACACCAACATAAACTTCTAACATGTTGTGTCTTTAGTTCTCTGGGTAAGACTTGGAATCGACTTGCACAAATACAAAACATTGCTCGAATACAACTTGGTCTTCAACTCCGGCATACTTTTCAGAAGAAAATTTGTGATGTTAGGAATATCAACTATCTGCAGGAATTCCACGATTCAAGAATGAGGCACCATATCATATACCTTCTTAAATTCAATCCAGCTCACAGACATATTGGCATGATGTTTTGTACAATGTCTCGATAAGCACGTGGTCTTTGGTGCCTTGAAAATCTCTCCCTACATTCATTTGTTCACTTGGTAAGAGTCCTTCATCTGAAAGAAAAGTATATTCCTTCTCCACAAATATTCCAGTAAGTACCTTCCATATTATATTCAGGCATGCTCAAAGGTGGTAAATTTCCACAACATTCTCCTAACTTGTAGCTTTCATTACAAGTGTTGTCCATACTGTAACCATCCAAGAAAGAACTGCACCACTCTGGACGCATTCATTCAATTGAGTTGCGATTCTTACATGAACCATATTACATATTTTCAACCGAAGGCCATGGATCTCATATGGCCCAGAAGCCTACTACTTTGGTACCTTAGTCATTGATACATCACATCGACTGTGTTTATAGAAATATTTCTGTCTCTTTCCTCAACTCAGTTCGGTCTTGATGATTTCTATCCACTAGACATCATACTGTTTCCCCATATCTCATTGCAGGTCACTTCGATCAAATCAGCGTTAGAAACTGCCTCCTTTCTATCGTTTCCTTCTAAATTGTGGAAGAATTCTTGATTATTTTGGAACAATCTATACTCCTTGAACTGCTTATTTCTGTTCACATATCTTCTGATTTTTCGATAAAGTCCTTTGTCTTAACTGTTCATTAATTTATAGTATCCATTCCTACGTAGTTTATATTTCTTGTCTAATCTCTCTTGATCAACATATTTTTCTATTCTTCCATTTTCCTCTAAACCATTGCTCAATTTTACATAAACCTTGCCTTGGGTGTAAAATATCATTTTCAATGCGTCCTTTTGCATTAATCTTCTTTGTTATCGGCTGTTGTAACTTGTCTTAGGCAATTAGCGCATTAACTCGGATAAGATTCATTGTTTGTGTTATGTCCTATCATACTCCCATCAAGTCTTCTCGTATTCATCGAAATTTTACTTCAGGAGCTTTCATCTAATCCATAAGCTTTCTTCGTAATTCATCATCCAACTGGTTCCCTCCTCTTGTATAACCATCCTTAGCAATACCAGGGTTCAATGAATAACTGTTCTCTTCAGCAGCCCAAACAGCCCCGTTATAATTGCCCCGTTTCCATTCTCTATTTTTCTCTCAGCCTACAGTTTCCACTCTAACGATACTTTGTTGCTCACCTAATTTTAAATGTTCACTTATCCAAGAAAATTCCTCCTCAGTGAACCAAACCTTTCTCCTAATCACCCTCACTTGATTTAGTATCATCATCATCATCATCATCATCATCATCATCATCATCATCATCATCAATTATTATTATTATTATTATTATTATTATTATTATTATTATTATTATTATTATTATTATTATTTTTTTTTTTTTTTTCCAGTTGATTTGCATTTTATTCCAATTTCCGACCAGGCCTCAACCAGAGACCTGAATAACATTTATATTTGGAAAGAAACTTCCTGATAATGTGGTCAGTTGCTGTCAACACAAGTTTTGTGTATGGTAGATTGTTAGTTTCTCGGGAATCTGGTCAAACAATTTGTCACTACTATTCTTCATCATTCCCAGGGAACCCACAACAACAGGTATGGATTTAGATTTTAACTGCAGCATCCTAGATATCTTAATCTCAAGGTCCTTATATTTCGACAATTTTGCAAATTCCTTTGCTGAGATGTTTTTATCAGCAGGTACTGTCATATCAATTAACATGTATGTTTTCTGTCTTGGATCTTTGATGACAATGTCTGATATATTATCATTTATTTACCTATCTGTATGTATCTCATAATCTTATAGATAGTAATATTCTTTCCCTCAGTGACCGGCTCTGGATGATGTTCATACCAGTTCTTACGGTGCGGGATATCATAGAAACAGTATATACTCGATCATGCCTGGTTTTATATTCTGTAGGGGCAACGACTAAGCAACCGGCAACAATGTAGTCAATACTCTCAAGTTTGTCATTGAAGAGTCTACACTTTGTGTGTACCTCCTTGTGTGTGACATTAGACTGACAGTTTCGAGTGAGGAGATTCTGATCTTGTGCCGCTAGGATAAATCCTTGTTTCAGCTTTCAAACCAGCACTCTACAGCCACTAATGGGTTTTTCTCATATTCCCCAGCTCGTTTGGGGTATTGCCCATGCAATGTTTTTTCTTGTCACAGTCTCAATATTTCCTGTTTGGCTTTTGTTTTACATTCTGTGCTGTTTTAGTGGGTGGTGTGTCCGCCTTAACATCATCATAATCAGTGAGGTTTAGCTCTCGTTTGCATTTATATGCCTCCTTTGAGATTGAGTGCAGTTTCTTACTTTGTTCGACCTACCTTACCACTTGAATGTACATTTGAAGTCCCAACCTGGTCGTTTTATCGGACGTTTCAAGTTGGATTAGGCTACTGTCTTCCTTACATGGGAGATAGAGTCTGATTTTGGGTAACGCATCCTGTTTAATGTCAGCAGTTTCTTGATCTTTATGTCCATACGCTGGAGTTCACTCAGATTCCAGTTGATGACATTTAGACTGTACTGGACAACTGGCATCACCAGAGATGCAATTCAGTTCAATTTTCAAGACCATTCTGACACATCTATAATATTCTTTCCTGATCCTTTTCATTGCTGAATCACTTTACCTTCGTGTACCCCAAGATGATTATAAAAACGTTCTTGATCTAGATGTATCATAATCAAATTAGCTGTCAGTTTACCACGTTTGAATGAAGCTATAGTACACTTGTCAAGACCAAATTCCATACTGATGTCGTTACTATTTTTTCACAGTTATTAGTAGCCATTTCAAATCCTTGCCATCTTTTGCAGCGTGAGATAATCTTATCAAAAATTTTGTAACCGTAATTTGTTCTATTTAGCTCGAGGGACAAGGGAATGAGGGAAAGACGGAAGAGGAGAAGAGAAAGTGAATCACCCTGGAATATTCCGCGATCTAGTTTGATGTTCTCTGACACATACCAGCATTTTTGTGGTTGAGAAACAATTTCGTGTTCCAGAGTTCCATACTATGTTGCAGAAAACCTTTTACGAAAGGACAGATTTGTATATATTCATTTAGTGCCTTCAAGATCCAGCTTTGTGGGACATTGTCAAATGCCTTACGATAGTCAATGTATGAGCTATGTGGGAAACTGTCAAATGCCTTACGATAGCCAATGTATGAGCTATGTGGGACACTGTCAGATACCTTATGATAGTCAGTGTATAGGCTATGTGGGAAACTGTCAAATGCCTTACGATAGCCAATGTATGAGTTATGTGGGACACTGTCAGATGCCTTATGATAGTCAGTGTATAAGCTATGTGGGACATTGTCAAATGCCATACGATAGTCAATGTATGAGCTATGTGGGACACTGTCAAATGCCTTACAATAGTCAATGTATGAGCTATGTGGGACACTATTAAATGTCATACGATAGTCAATCCATGTTGTTGTTATCATCATCATCATCATTATTATTATTATTATTATTATTATTATTATTATTATTGTTGTTGTTCAGTAGTTTTATTTTTATAACGTGCTTCCACTTCACTACCGAGCGCAGCTCTGTGCGCCTTGGGTATGTGCTGTGGTTTGCTGTAGTGCTCTTATGTTTACTGTATTGAAAGTGTTTTGTGTAGAATGTGTGCAGAACCCAGTAGTGCAATTTTCTGTATGTTATATATATTTGTCCATATTATTATTATTATTATATTTTCATATACACAAAACAGATTAGATTGCTGGAAAAGAAAAAGTCCTATCATCGGGCTACAACATCCTAGCTGTCCCTAATAACAATGTTTTCTGGAATTGTACAAAACTGAATCTTATGCCTATTTCCTCTATCCATTTGTTCAAATTTTCAGGGATAGTTCCCAATGCACCTATAACGACTAGGATACATTTTATCCACACTTTCCATAGTCTCTGTAATTCAATGGTTAGCTAAGTATAATCTCCTGTTCTTGGATGGAGTCCTCCATTCATATTGAATTGCTTCCTAGTACTTATGTCTAGCTATGTTAGTTCAGTTTTTGTCCAATCTATCAGGTCATCTCATAAGTCCTGTCCGATTTTACCTTTTTTAAAATTGAATGAAATTTAATAGTATTTTAGAATGTCTAATGGAATAAAAAAATTTTATGCCTTTGTGTTCATTTAAACTAATTAAATATTATTTTACAGAATAATAGAATTAAAATTTCTTTGATTAAAACCCTTTGTAACATCCCAAGAGCATTTGAGACACATAATGCTTTATGAGTAAAAAAGGAGAAAATTCTGAAGCCGAAGCGACTCGAAACATACACTCAGTTTATGGGAAAGAATGCTTGAATGAAAGCAGAAGATGGTTTGCAAACTTCAGAAGTGGAAATTTCAGCCTTGAAGATGAAGATCGAACAGGACGTCCAGTTGAGTTTGATGATAAGCTCCTTGAGGCATTACTTGAAGAAAATCCTGCATTATCAGTAGAAGAATTGGCAATGAAGCTTAGTTCAAGCCATACAACTGCTCATCGTCATCTTAAACAACTTGGAAAGGTTCTTAAACTTGGAAAATGGATTCCTCTTGAATTGTCCGAAAGCAACCGCAAATCCCGAGTTAACATCTGCCCTTCTCTCCATTCTCGCGAACTCATTTCAACTTTTTTGGATAGACTTGTGACTGGTGACGAAAAATGGATCTTCTATCGAAATGTTAAACTTCGTAAACAGTGGCTTGGTAAAAGGGAAAAAGCTCAACCACAACTGAGAAGGGAACTTCATGGGGAAAAAGGTTCTTCTCGGTATCTGGTAGGATTGCAAAGGAGTAATTCACTTTGAATTGTTACCACCTAATTCAACAATCAATGTTCTCAAGTCTACTGTCAGCAATTAGAGCGTTTGAACCAAGCTTTGAAGAAAAAAAAAGACCCGCTTCAGTGAATCGAAAAGGAGTGATGTTTCATCAGGACAATGCGCGACTCAACACTGCAAAGATCACATCACAGAAGATCAAAGAGCTTGGTTGGGAAAAACTTCCTCATTCACCTTATTCTCCCGACCTTGTTCCTTCAGACTACCATTCGTTTCGTAGTTTACAGAATCATTTGGAGTACATAACTTTTGCAAGCCAGGAGGAGGTCGAAACTAACATTTCAGAGTTCTTTGCTTTGAAGCCAAAAGAGTTTTATATTGATGGGCTTAAAAAGCTTGTAAATAGATGGAAGGAAGTCATAGATAATCAGGGAAAGTACATTGATGGTTAAATTTTAATTAAATATAACGTTTGATCACTTGTTTTCTTTATTCAAAATTCGGACAGAACTTATAGGATGACCTGGTGCAAAAGCCTTTGAGTATCTTAGTAATGATACTGCCCAAGTATTTCCAGCCTTCACTAGATTCGGGCCATTTAGCTTTGACTTCATTATCTTCCTCACCCTTCTGATATACCCCTTCTCAATTTTCGTTTTCATTTCTATAGTCAGAAAAAAATCTGCTGCCTTTGTAGCAAAATTTGAAACCATTATTATTATTATTATTATTATTATTATTATTA
>NC_142940.1:35548971-35566471 GCF_046866305.1 Octopus bimaculoides
TAGAATGAGGTTAACGAACAATGCTGACATCGATTAAAACAACAAAATTAGATAAAGCGATGTTATTTCCCAGAAGCAACAATAAAGAAAACGAAATTAGATTACAAGGGGAAAAAAATTAAATTTTGAAACTATTTATCTATGTTACACACGTGATATGCATATATATATATATATATATATGAGTGTCTGTATAGATGTGTGCACGTTTATCTATATATGATCTAATACACACATTGTGTACACTCACACACACGCATATATTTACAATTTTATGCATATAATAAGTCATCATGTGTACGGTGAGCAGCGAGAATCAAAACAATGACTTGCATATTCATTCTTAACACGTTCCGGAAGACTCGAACGCGAATATGCTAGTCGCTGTTTTGTGGAGAATTTATTCTCCAATGACGAGACACAACAGTGATTAGCACATTTACATTCAAATCTGCCTGAACGTATTAAGAATCAATATGTAATCCATCGTTTATACATACATGTGTGTCTGTTTGTGTTTGAGAGAGAGAGTATAGATTCATATATATATGTTTGTATATATGTATGTATGTATGTATGTGTGTGTGTGTGTGTGTATGTGTGTGTATGGCTGTGTGGTAAGAAGTTTGCTTCCCAACCACATGGTCCAAGGGTTAGTTCCATTGCATAACACCTTGGGCAGGTGTCCTGAACTATACCTTCGGGCTGACCAAATCCTTATGAATGGATTTGTTAGACAGAAACTGAAAGGAACCCGTCGTATATATATATATATATATATACATACATACATGTGTGTGTGTGTGTGTGTGTGTGTGTGTGTGTGTGTGTGTGTGTGTGTGTGTGTGTGTGTGTTTGTGTCTGTGTTTGTTTACCACCACCTCTTGACAATCGGTGTCGGTGTGTTTACGTCCGCCTAACCTAGTGGTTCGGCAAGACAGAATGATAGAATAAATACCAAGCTTAAAAAGACAATAAGTACTGGGGTCGATTAGTTCGACTAAAATTGTGCAAGGCCGTGCCTCAGCATGGCCGCAGTCTAACGACTGAAACGAGTAAGAAATAAAAGATACGTCACTCGCTAGTGAATATGAATTGCTAAAATGTACCATGTCTCTAATTGTTTTAGTGATCTAAATAGTCGTAACGAGACAGAAATAATGTTTGGGTCTTTATACCCTTCACCCAGTGCAACATCGTGGATGCGGCACTTGAAGGGAAGGAGGGTTTATTAAAACCAATCACTTTAGAATTTCTGAAGGAAAGCATGTAGAATACGAGAATGAAATATTTTATGAATAAACGGAAAAAGACAATGAAAGAAAACTTTAATGTATGCGCGTGATTATTCGCTATTTTTCAGGAAATCTCAGATTAATTATTTAAATTGTTGCTTTTTTTTATATTTGAGAATGAAAATAACCAGAACAAGTCTTAATATTGATTTCAAATTTTGGCACAAGGCCAGCAATTTCGTAGGGTGTTCAACGGTATTTATTTTATCGAAATGATGAAAGTTAAATCAATCTCGGCCGCATTTGAACTCAAAACGTAAAATTCAAAAGAAATGCCGCTAAGCATTTTGTACGTTGAGCTAACAATTCTTGCAGCTCAACACATGAATATCTGTTTCAAATTTTGGCACAGGTTAGCAATTTCAAGGGAGTGTATAAATTGATTACATAGACCTCAGTACCTGACTAGTTCTTATTTTATCGACCGCGAAAGACGAAGTCGATCTCGGCGGAATTTAAACTCAGAACTCGACACCTTAATGTGAAAAATGAAATAACGTAAAAGAAATTAGACAAAATAATTTAGTTAAATAAATTATCTACTTAAAGGAAAGCCTTACAGCTTTTGACGCGAAGAAGTATGACTAGTTTGCATGAGTTTTCTCTTTTTCTCTTTTAAGCTCCTCGTCTATCTTCATTATATTAATTATTGCTATCGTTTTCCTTCTCTTTTATCTAGTGACGTCTTCGTTCACGATGCTGCTTACTTCTAGTCCATTGTAATGTTGTGATTTGAGACATACGCATATACACACATGTAAGCCTAACTATATATATATATATATATATATATATATATATATATGAAGAATTTACCTCCGTCTGGCTGTTTTTCTCTCTACAAAACGGAAAGTTGCATTATGGAACAGTCATTTTAACGAGATTTGTTAATTATTTATCACTCGACGAGATACGTCTGCACCACCGGTTACTCCCGAACCAGTTTTTGTGTGTCCCACAAGAGGAGTCGATGCTAGATGTGTCGAAACAATTGTTGTGATTAATAATATATTCTCGTATATTCCATCTTCTATCTTTCATTTGATATATATATATATTCGAAACGCCTAGTTTTAGAATAGAGGCAGCTGATGAAGGAATAATTCCAAGTGGCTTGTTTGTTTTCCTATGTGTTCGTTCTGTTGTCTGTAAACAAAGTCCGTTTTGCTTTTAATGTCCTGTACCCGGATATGTATCTATATATACATGTAGATGTAGGTATGTACATATATGTATGTATACATGCATAAGCTCATATATCATTTGTATTATATATATATATATATATATATATATATATATATATATATATATATACATCTATGTGTGTGTGTGTTTGTGAATATACATTGAATATACATATATACATGCATATATGTACACACGCACACACACATATATACAGATACAATATCTATTACATATACATATATAACATATACATACATACATACACGCATACATGCATACATGCAAACGTACATACACACATACATACATACAAACGTACATACACGCATACATGCATACATACATACACGCATACATGCATACATACAAACACACATACATGCTTACAAACATACATACACACGTATGTGTGTCTATAAACATATATGTATATGAATTTATGTGTAGGGATGTATGGATGTATACCTGCGTATTATAAAACCTTTCTCGCAGTATCGTAGGCGATGAAGTTAACTTTATATTTGTGTATGGACAAATATTTAAGAATCTCAATAAAACAACAAAATACAACCAATACGTGTCGTTGAAAGACGGCTGTCAGTGATTTGGGGATAGAATGTTGGGTTTGAAATATTATCAATAAAATGCGACATTTATTGCCATCAATAAATTGCAAAGGTACAATTTAGGAGATTTCAAATGTGAAATCTAGAATTATTTCTTTCTATGTTCCAATACATGAAGTAACAGTTTAACACCAAACCCTAGAATTAACAAGAAAGAGAGAAAGGGAAGAAACGTGAGCAAGCTTCCACAAGGACATTTGCGGTGTATGATAAAGGAATTCAATGACTGATCGTGAAACTACATTTCCATTGGTCATCCCAAATGTTGGCCAATATAAGCATTGACACTTCTGAGGTGTCAATGTTTATACTTTAATTGTACTTAGTAGCTCTGATTCCAACGAAAACACATAACTTTCAATGATGCAAACGATGTAAATAAGTGGTACATCTAACTGCCGTAAAGTGGACGAATATTGTTTCGTCACAGCAGTAAACAACAAAAGTGGGAAAGAAGAGAACCTTTCTCTGAATGACAATGATAACGACGACGACGGAGGTGGCGGCGAAGAGGCTGAAATTAATTTTACCGTTTTCTGAAGATCACATCAGCGCCTCATAGAAAAAGTAACACAGCTTTCCATCAAGTTCTTAAAGCATTTCTGCTCTCGAATTTATTAAACATTTGAATCAGAACTTACAGAAACACCATTGCTGATATTTACGTCTTTGTGATATTAGATGGGTCTTGGTCAGCGTTTTCGACCGTGCGTGTTCAATTGGTCGTTCAACTAAGTTACTAGATTCATTGAATTATAATTTAAATGGCTGAGTATTCCATTAAACTGTACATCTTTCATGTAACTTTCAAGCAGAATCAACGTGACGCAATATGACTAGACTGGTTCCTTGAACAACAGTACACTCCACTGAAAGGCTTTTTCTACATATTTTCCGTTAAACAAGTTTCACTTACAAAGTGTGGATCGAGCCAAAGCTATAGAAAATGGCACTTACTCAAGATGTCACGCAGTGGAGTCGAAACCAGGATCTCATTTCTACATAGACCATTTATTAGCCATACGTCTATACAATGTCTACATCTGTGTTATTGTATGAACCGTCCTTCACTATTCTATCAACGGTTTCAACGTTATCATATATTTTTTCTTTTATCTTTTACCGCCTTGAAGAATTTTTAGTCGAATGTATTGGTCCCCAGAGCTTATTTTTTTAAAGCTTGTCTTTCTTTCGATGCCTTTTGCCTAAACGCTAAGTTACTGCGACGTAAGCATACCAACACTGGTTGTCAAGCGGTAGTGGTAAACAAACACACCCACACACATATACGACAAGCTTCTTTCAGTTTACGTCTACCAAATCCACTCACAAGGCTTTGATCGGCCCGAAGTTACAAAAGTGGACACTTGTCTGATGTTCTACGCAGTGGAACTAAACTCGGAACCATGTGATTGGAAAGAAAGCTTCTTATTTCATAGCCACGCCTGCGCGTATATTATTGAATATTTATTTCTACTTGAAGCATAGTTAGGACGTCAAGGACATATTTGAAACATTCATGATCACTTGTTTCAAGCCTATAACTTACTATGAGAGGAAAGCATGATGAGAAAGTGTATATCCTAATACAGGTATTCAAATTATGACATTTATTAACAGCTTTAAATATATCTACAGTTACAATACTTGATCACATCGTCAGCTTTGTATCTTGGAGTCAGTGGGTCTCACAACATACAACCTCATTGGAGAAAACACCACCTATGTTGACCAGCCCAAGGCCTGTGTCCAAGTGTCATTCAACTGACCTCACACCAAATCACCTTTTCAGCCAAGCCCATCTAGATGCTTTCTCAGCCGCTTCTACATTCATGATGGTTCTTCTGCTCATTTCTTTGATACGCAGGGTTCCCTGACCTGCAAACCGACTACTCACATCCAGCTCAAGAAAAACCTACGTACATATACTGTTTATTTTTTAACATATCACTGTTATGACATTGCTAAGAGCCCTATCTGACCCCACTTGCTGGGAAAAGACGTAACACCAATGTTACACGCATTCATTCATAATCTGATATAAACGTGTGCGAACAAACGCTTACATAAACACACATACAAGCACACTGAAACGCACACACATACACACACAACTACATATAGGAACTAGGGTTTCTATCACTCTCAGTGGTTTTATTACATGCTCATTCTCTATCTAAAATATTCGTATGTTTCCATGTATAGTAATCAACTACTGCCTAGTATTTACTTATAGTGAAGGTCTTTTCTAGTATCACTGTATAAAAATCTGGTGTATAAAAACTTGATATATATATTCATGAACTGAAATGAAGGGCTCAGGAAAGTCCTGGAATATTATTTCAATGGGGAAAAAAAGAAAACTACTTACATTCAAGATAAAAACAATAACTCCTAATCGATGCCATTTCGTATTCCAGGCTTTCATGTAATGTATATTAGAGTTTGGATTTGAATATAAGTGTCAAAAAGTAATTTTTAATCAAGTTAGTCAGCTCGACTTCAGTTTGGGATAACGTTCCATTGTTATCAATTTAAAACTAAATTACATATAAAAAAAACATACAACCACAACAAGAAAGCATCACTAAAATGTTCACCTTTTGCACTTTATACAAGAATATATATTTCAGTATATCGGGTCGGCTAGATGTGAGTCATTTTCTGTGAAAATTAACGCTATTCTGCATCATACATTCAAACATTTTCTAATTTGAATGCCGACAGTTCGTCACCAAACTGATTTCGTGACTTCGATTCAATGGATTTAGCATTCAATAGGAAGTAAAATGTTGTTGCAAGATAAATTATTCGGATGAAGTCGGTGTGTGATCCTCAGACGTAGTTACTAAGTTGGATATATATTGGTAATCAATATTACCATCAATTAGAATCTATGGTGATTGATAATTCAAATAATTCGAATGGACACCAGAGAACGAAGGACATTCTAAATACTATTTGCTGGTTGCAGTAGATGAATCAATAAATCTCTCGATATGACCTTATTCTGGAGTAGTCTGGTTGGTTGTTAATAGCCAGTTGACTATGCTAAAGGAATTTGAAAACAAAAAAATCAAACAACAAAATCATATATCAATAAGCATCAATGAATGAGAGATATTTAGCGAATTCTTTACAAGTGAGACTAGCTAGTATTATTCAGTGTCAGTGAAAATAAATATAAGCTATTACTTTAACATTATACCTTCACATCTTTATGAATGTTATCGTCATTGCAGTTATATTCTTATTTCTCACAACCGTTTTTGAATAAGCTTTTCATCTCCGAGAAAAGGGAACAAATTAATGGATTATGAAGCTAATATTTTTGAAGGAACTGTAATATTTATCAATAATAACATATAAAACGAATTGATGTTTTTTATAATTAATTATGTCGTAGTTTCACCCTGCGACAAGGAAACTTAAGGGCGGTGTTTCTGTAGTTTTGTGGTATGTAAGTGGAATAACAGTCTATTATAGTAAGAAACTGTGTTACCTGTTGTCTCAACATTGACCAAGAGGTCAGAAATAAATCTATATAATATGTTTTAATAGTAATAATGATCATTTCTAATTTAGCACAAGGCCACCAATTTAGGGTGGGGGGTTCAGGTGATATTGCCAACTCAGGACTTATCTGAAATTTTATCGATCTATAAAATATGTGATTTTCTTAGAAAGTTAGGGCTCCCAGATCTTGATCTCTTCTAGAGGAGGATTCAAGTCGATTACATCGAACCCAATGCTCAGCTGGTGATTATTTTATAGACTCCGAAAGGATGAAAGGCTACGCTGACCCCGGTAGAATTTGAAATGAGAATGTAAAGAGCTGGAAGAAATACTGCTAAGCATTTTGTTCGACGTGCAGTCGATTCTGCCAGTTTACAAATGAATATAATATTGGTTTCAAATTTTTGCACAAGGCCAGCAATTTCGGGGAGGGTGTAAGTCGATTACGTTGATCCCAGCGCTCAACTGATACTTATTTTATCGCCCCTGAAAGGATGAAAAGCAAGTCGACCTCGGTGGTGTTTGAACTCAGAATGCGAAGATGGACGAAGTGTCGCTAAGCATTTTGGCCGGCATGATAACGATTCTGCCAGCTCGCCGGCTTAAACCAAGGCCAGCAATTTCAGAGGAAAGAGTAAGTCAATTACATCGATCCCAGTGCTTAACTGGTACTTATTTTATCGACCCTGAAAAGATGAAAGGCAAAGTTGGCGTCGACGGCATTTGAACTCAGAACGAAATGACGGACGAAGTGCCGCTAAGCATTGTGGCCAGCTTGCTATCGATTCTACCAGTTTACCAAATAACAATAATATTGATTCTTCTTATACAGGCACAAGATTAGACTGAGATATTGTTTTCTTATATATGCCGCACGTTTTGGCATGGCGTATAGTCGATTAAAACGACACTGCTATTTATTTATTATCGATCTTCGAGGAATAATGGTCAGTGTTTATACAACGGAATGCGAATCTATTTCCTACATAGCTACAAAGTCTCGTGTTAAAAAAGTACGTGAATCATATATTCTTCAATCTATAGAGAGACACTTTGGCTTATGCAACTATACACCTCTATTTCTTGTGATTAAAAATGTAATTTACGTACAGATACGAAATATACTTCATTACATTCATTATGATGATATTAAAAAAAAAAGCAAATTGAGTTTCATATTGGAACTGAATGAAAAACCTTTGCTATTCTAATTTAATGAAACACAGTGAAATACTGAAAAATAATCTACTTTAGAATACAACATGCTGACCTTAATAACATCATTAATATAGTGATTTACTGCAAAGGAGGGTGTGAGTGTATGTGTGCGTGCGCGCGCATGTATATACGATATTATATAAGTAAGATCCCCCACAAAATGCAACTTATTCCATAAAACAAGTGAAAGAGGGGACAAGCGTAAAAAATCTCAGGAGAGTGACAAAATACATTTGAAAACATGGAAAGTATACCATACAAGACAAAATACGTAATATACATTCATATACATGTATATATATATATATATATATATATATATATATATATATATATATATATATATATATTATGTATGTATGTATATATCTTTTACTTGTGTGAGTCATCAGAATGCAGGCATGATGGGACACCGCGTCGAAAAATCTTAGTGGAACGAATCGATCGGAATACTTTTAAAAAGCCTGATACTTATTCTGTCGGTCTCTTTCGCCGAATTACTAAGTTACGGAGATATAAACACACGAACACTGGTTGTCAAGTGCAGGTTGGGGACAAAGACACAAAGACGCACAAAGGCTCACTCTCACCTACACACACCCATACATACATACATACATGCATACATACATATATACATACATACATAATGTATATGCATGACAATCTTCTTTCAGTTTCTTTCAAACTACCAATTCCATCCACAAGGCTTTGCTTCACCCGAGACCATAGCAGAAGACACTTGTCCAAGGTGCTTCGCAGTGGGACTGAAGTCGAAACCATGTAGTTGGGAAGCAAACATCTTACCATACAGCCATACATACACACATATTTGAATGTATGCATATAGATATACGCACATACATACATCAAATACAAAAGTTCCAAATAACCACAACAGTGAAACGTACGTAGGGAACAAATTATATAGATTTGTGTTTATCATAATTTCTCCTATATTTGTTCTGCATACCATAACCAGTAATATTACTAAGTATTGTTGTTATCAAACTACTATAAGGGAAGCAACCTGGATGCTGATAGTCATCGTGGAGCCCTAACTCAACGGTAGCAGTCGTACATCTAAGTGTACACGCAAGAACCACTATAGATACTATATATATATATATATATATATATATATATATATATATATATATATAGACATACTATACATATATATGTGTGTATAACTGTCGAACAATGAGAATGAGTGCTCAATAACGCATTGGTGGATACAATTTCTATATATCTGTGTTAAGGCTACCATTTTCAAGCCGATCACATAGAGGGATGATATTCGTCTCCATTTTGAACGAAACCACGAAGAATCACGGGGTTTCACAAAAATGGCGAACACTATTCTTTCATATGATCGGCTTGAAAAATTGTTAAGATATTTAGATAGTTTTGCCTGAAACCAGTAGTAGCCTCAACACACAAATAAAGATATGTATATATATATATATATATATTATTTTATTTAAAAGAGTTCCAACTCTGTCTGTTTTTTATGTTTTATTTATATTCTTGTAAAATTAATGTGGGATATAGAATATGGAATATATAATATATAATATAAAAAGTGGATGGTACAATGAAATGAAATATTGAACTCTTTTAAATAAAATAATATATTCCTCTATACACGATCATACAAAACCCTTTTTTTGTATTTATTTTTACTCACACACACACACACACACATATATATCAAACCTCAAAGCATTGTGGAAGAATTTAACACCCTCCTGAACAACCTACATCCATCCATCCAATTTACAAAGGAGATGAACAGTAGCAAATTACCATTTCTAGATATAATGGTAATTAAAAAGAACACCGCCATTACCACAGATGTATATTACAAACACACAGACACACACCAATACTTGAACTTTAAATCGTGCCATTCACCCCATACAAAACGCAACATACCATACTGCCTAGCCAGGAGAATATGTACTATTGTAGAGGATATAGAGACCAGAAATCAACGCCTGATGGAACTGAAAGAATTTCTGCTGAAGCAAAAATACCCATCGCGACTCATAGAAAATGGTATTCAGCGGGCTTCGAAAATACCCATACAACAACTGAGGACACCGCAAAGAAAAGACAAACAAGAAAAGATCATTCCATTTATAGTGACACAAAATCCATGCCACCAGTACATCTTTAATATCGCCAAAGCGAACTTACCGATCCTTGCACAAAGTAAGGAATTGAGAAATATCATTACAGATCAAAATATAACTCTCAGTAAGAGACAACCTAAAAACTTGAAAAAACTATTAACAAAGGCAAGGTTTGACCTCAGCAACAAAAATCAAGCATTCACTGTATCCAAATGCAATGATAGCCGATGCGGCACATGCCGATCAATCCATACCGGCCCATATATGAACACAAAAACAGGGAAAATATTCACCAATGCGAACATGAACTGGAAAAGTAGAAATCTAATCTACTGCATCAAATGCCCTAATTGTGAAGAATTGTACGTTGGCCAGACAGGTAATGCACTATCGGAACGCTCACGGGTACATCGACAACAGATTAAAAACCCAGAAGTCCGCCAAATACCACTGAGTAACCGTCTGGCAACATGTGGTCATCAAACTTTTATTATATTTCCATTCCATAAACTTTACAACCGGAATGAAATTGAAAGAAAATGCAAAGAAAAGGACTTTATTAAGAAATTCAAACCCACTCTTAACAAACAATGATTAAATCCATCTTACTTGGGGTTTAAAAATCTTATCCCTGTAACCAAAACACAAAAAATCTCTCTGATATCATCATTTCTATAAATAGATTTGGCATCATTTCTAAGAACAGCCAAACACCTACTGGGGTTTAAAAATCTTATCCCTACAACCCACACAAAACAATAAATTAAAATATCATCATTTCTAAAAATAATTTTGACATCAATTCTAAAAATAGCCAAACACCTACTGCTGCCGTCCAAAGGAATTGGTATAAAAGACAGAAAACCAGCCAACTTATTACAGTCTGTTAAAGTCTGTCATACCGGCCATGACGAAGGGAAATAGCCCTGAAACTCGAGTCGCCTTTATATATTTATATTTATATATTTATATGTTTGATCCTTTATATTGAACACTCAATATTTCATCTACATTCAATACTTTCTTTCATGGTGCCATCCATTTTTATTTTATTTTATTTTATATTATATATTGTATATTATATTATATATTGTATATTCCATATTCTATACCCCACATTGGTTCTGCAGGAATATAAATAAAACATAAAAAACAGACAGTGTTGGAATTCTTTTAAACAAAATAATATATATATATATATATATATATATATATATACAAGAATAATTAACAATTTTGCCAAGTAGTTCAGTATGAAAAAACCTTTATCGGTAAAACCATTTATCATCATAAATATACAGGGATTAGCATTGAGTTGCTTCTCCAACATACTGAAAATTTAGAAATAGCAGTCAAAGAACTACTGATTCTAAACAACAAATTTTTCTCTAAATAAATATCGCCATCCGTTTAGAGAAAAATTTGTACTTTAGAATCAGTAGTTCTTTGACTGCTATTTCTAAATTTTCAGTATGTTGGAGAAGCAACTCAATGCTAATCCCTGTATATTTATGATGATAAATGGTTTTACCGATAAAGGTTTTTTCATACTGAACTACTTGGCAAAATTGTTAATTACTAATTCTATTACTAATTGACGATTCCCTGCCCTTATTCTTGTATATTTTATATTTGATACCTGTAAGTTAGATGGTTAAACCGTAATCCCTCCACACGATGAATTCGTTAGTGCCTTTACTCTCGTTGGTTTTTGGTGTCGCATGGCCAAAGATTACCGTGAATTTTTTTAGAGACAACTTTCAAATTTATCAGAATATTGGGCTGAAGATTCGGAATAGAGTAATTTCATTCTCTTAACCATGAAACGTTCGTATCCAATTAACTAAAGGCAGTTTTGTTTTGTTTGTGCTTTTCCCTCCGGTTTTTTGTTCTATGTGTGCCATAAATATCGCCATCCGTTTAGAGAAAAATTTGTAGTTTAGAATCAGTAGTTCTTTGACTGCTATTTCTAAATTTTCAGTATGTTGGAGAAGCAACTCAATGCTAATCCCTGTATATTTATGATTATATATATATATATATATATATATATATATATATATATATATGCACTAAAATGCACACACAACGCATACATATAAATCATGTGACTCACTAATGCCAAATGATTAAAGAGATAATGACGCAATCATGAGGTTCAGGTTTCGTTTCCAGAACTTGGAATCTTGGATAGATGATGTAGCAAACTTGTGATTGAAATTGAGTGGATGGAAACTGCGTTGAAACCTGCTAAATCCACTCAGAAGGCTATTGTAGAAGACATACGTGTAAAGCGCCACACAGTGGGACTAAACCCGGAACCATGTGATTGGGAATCGAACTTCTTACAACACACCCATGCCTGCGCCTAACCACACGCACGGCCACAATAGATAGATAGATAGATAGATAGATAGATAGATATGATTGTGTATACGTGTAATGTATCCGTGTATGTGTATGTATGAATGTATAAGTGTATACATATACATATACATTTATACGCACATACACACACACACACACACACACACACACACTCATCAATGTATGAATGTATTGTTTAGTATTGTTGAGCAACGCGAAGAAAACAAAACATTACTGATCGGGAAAATCTTTACATTTAAGTAAAGCAACATTTCTTTGTAATATTGATTTGATTGAAAATTCAAGTTTTGCACGTACGGGCTTGAAGAGAGGAAGAAAGAGAAACAGTGTGTGTGTATGCGTGTGTGTATTAGTTTGTGGTGTGTGTGTGTGTGTGTGTGCGTGCTTGAGTGTGTGTGCGTGTGTATGCGTGTCGCGTGAGCGCCAGAAAGACTGAAAAAATGAGAGAGAAAGAGAGAGAAAGCTTATATTTATACGAGTACGATAATATAACAGGAATCCGTTAAAAATATTCGAAACGAAGTCGCCTAACTTTGTGATCTGTTACTCTATATCTTCTCTATGGTGCTTACCACAGTACCCTTGTACACATTGGTCTCATGTGGGTTTGTAATATTGCTTTATAAATGCGTGTAATAAAAGGATGTTATCATGTTTACGGCTTACTTAACGTCGTTAGAGAAATGATTTAACTGAAATAGCTCTAACCGTGATTCGAAATCTTGTCTTAGTTGAACGCTTCTTTCTCGTGCTTTGCTGCTTGCTATAAGGTGGTGAATATATTTGAAGAGATACAGCTGATAAATAGTTGTGTAGAAAATATCAAAAGAATTTTCGCTGTTTATAGTTACTATTTTTGGTTTAGTTTAAAGTGCTTTTCAATAGCCAATTTAATGAGGTATTGTAAATATGTGGCTAGCTTTTGTTGAAAGGATTTATTAAAAGACTGCTGTCTGTGCTCTGACCTTTTACATCACCAGAGTCGAGGCAATTTGTTATTCAACGGTGTTGGTAAGCTAGTTCGTATTTATAGAACAAAATCCATCATGAGACCAATTTTCAATAGAGGAATTCTACCAGAAATGGTATGTATTGATATTTTTCTGCATCGCACTGTGCTTTTATAGCATTACCAGCTTGTCAAGTGAATCGTTTCTAACCAGTAATGGTTAGACACGGGACATCATATGAAGGAGATAGAGTAACTTTCATGCAGAGCATATCTCAGAAAATATAAAACTAATGGTAAAAGGTATGACCCTTTTAAACTAACTTATTGATATTTCATCATACGTTTATATTTCTTTTCTGCATTCTTGATTTCGTCGTTAAAATGCCTTTAAGTGTATATAAAGTAAACTAGTCTTTCCCCTAATCAGTACAAATTTTTTGTTTCATTTGCGCATTAGTTTAACCGATCTGTGTACATTGTATGTGTTGCTGGATGGAAGATATTTTTGGAGTAGAAGGAAAACTGAATTATTGAAGATAGAGTTTACTTGGAGTATCCGTCCGTAACTTTCAAAACATTAGATTTAAAGATATGAAGATACGACGAATATTTTCTATGCTCTATAGAACAAACTTTCAAGAGAGAGAGAGGGGGTGGAGGGAGAGGGGGTGGAGGGAGAGGGGTGGAGGGAGAGGGGAGAGGGTGGGGAGGGAGAGGGGGAGGGTGGGGAGGGTGGGGATGGAGGGGGGGGGAGATGGTGGGGGGAGAGAGGGTGGGGAGAGAGAGGGTGGGGAGAGAGAGGGTGGGGAGAGAGAGAGGGTGGGGAGAGAGAGAGGGTGGGGAGAGGGGGGTGGGGAGAGAGAGGATGGAGAGAGAGGGTGGGGAGAGAGAGGGTGGGGAGAGAGAGGGTGGGGAGAGAGAGGGTGGGGAGAGAGAGGGTGGGGGAGACACACACACACACACACACACACACACACACACACACACACACACACACACACACACACACACACACACACACACACACACACACACACACACACACACACAATATGACTTGGAAGAAACCGTTTATTTTCTATATCTAAAATCAGCTGCTACTAAATAATAAATACGCATCGATTGAGAAACTGAACCATAAAGTTTAGGGGTTAATAATTTAGATAGATTACACTAAAATGCATTTCTAACAAGGCAGCTTTACTGGGTTTTGGATAAAATATAATAAGATATAAAAGATTTGTCTTGGTTCAATTGTAATTTTTCTCAGTTTCTTTGATTCTGCATGAATGTCTTATAACATGAACTTCTAATATCTTTCAATCATCTTTGATACACAGATTGTAAATCCATTAGTATGTTTCGGAGTGGCTCTTTCGACCGTGTTAAGCTTAGCATTCACAAATGAAAACATTAATATTTTGGTAGTTCACTGAATTAAAATACGGGTGCAGAGATATCATGATGAATGGAATCAGGCAAGCATTAGGTTAGAGTTCTATGGCAAAAAAATTTCAATATTCTTTAAAATGAAATCCACTTATGAGGTAAATCTAAGCTTTAAAAATGCATCATAAGTCTTACAGTATTTACTATATGCACAATATAGATCTTACTATATTAAAATTAAATACTAATCAAATATTGAAATTAAATACAAAATATCTGAATTAGTATATTCTTTTATTCTTTTACTTGTTTCAGTCACTAGAGTGCGGCCATGCTGAAGCACAGCCTTTGATTTTTAACTGAATGAATTGAGACCATTACTTATATATTTTTAAGTCTGGTGCTTATTCCCTCGATATCTTTGCCGAACCACTAGATGACGGGGACGCAAACACACCAGCACCGGTTGTCAAGAGGTGGTGGGAGACAAACAGACAAAGACACACACACACACTATATATATATATATATATATATATATATATACACAAATATATATATATATACGACGGGCTTCTTTCAGTTTCCGTCTATCAAATCTACTCATAAGGCTTTAGTTGGCCCGAGGCTATAGTAGAAGACATTGCCCAAAGTGTCTTGCAGTGGGACTGAATCCAGAGCCATGTGGTTGGTAAGCAAGCTACTTTATTTCATTAGATTGGCCATTAAGGCCTTACAAAGAGGGGACAAACAAGGACAGACAAACGTAAAGTAGCTGCGGGCTGGACACGGACATTAATGAGATGAGGATGATAACGAAAGGTGAATAAAAATGAGAGAGGCACCGACGCCCGCCGATCGATAACCCCTCGAAAACATTGTTCAATACAAATCCAATAAAAGTCAAAAATTCAATGGCAGTTCAATAAAGTTCAATAAAAGTTCCTTTTAAAGATCTAATCTTCCTCATCCGGGCCTCCAAGCAATTTTCCCGTCGCCATCAGGAGATCACGCAGTGGCACGCCCGAAAGAGAGTAAATAAAATCCTCTTTTTGACAGGTGTTTTCGACCTCCATGACTTCACTATGATTTAAGACCTCCGCAGCCACCTGCGGAGGCCAACGTGGATGGTCTATACATTCCCAGTTGTAACGCTCACGGTCAAATAGATCATCCAGACACTTTTCAACGGGCCCTCCCTTAAGGTAACAGAAGATATACTCCGTTTCCTCATCATCGGAAGGGGCCGAAACCTGCTCTGTCGGTGACACAAATCCCACTGACAGAGCCTCCGGATCCGGTGACACACTTCCCAACGGAGGGGCAACGGGTTCGGTCGGTGGCACGTCCACCGACCGTCTTCCGTTTCTCTTTTTCTTTTTTTCCTTTTACCGGTTGCGGGGGTCGGGGCATCTTTCGGCACACCCGAGGTGTCCTCCTTTCTCGCAACCTCTATTTCTCCTGGTGAACAACCACCGTTGCTCGCCTTCCTCTTTCTATTCGTGGAGGCGGTGGCCTCCACGACTTCCTCCGTCTCCCCCTCTAATGGTGGGACGGAGGACTCATTCTCTTTTTTCCTCTGCTCCGGGGCCTTACCTCGGCCCTTGGGACAGTTCTTTTTTAAATGGCCGGATTCAAGGCACTTGTGACATTTAGGAGGGCGTCCCTCCAAAATCACTGGATACCTTGCCTGAGCCATCCTTAAAAAGTCTGGAAACACCAAACTCGCAATCGACTGGGACCAAAGGGTCAACACCGCTTTTGACCCCTCCCAGTCAATTACTGGCAACATTTTTACATTGAGGAGCTTGGTTCCGGTGCCGCCCAGACCCCGGCGGAAAGAATCCTCTATCCACTCGGGCTTTATTCCAGGCGGCAACCCGCAGACCCAAGCCCGCGTTATTTTTTGTCCACAATATGTGGGCAGAAACAAAATTTCTTTGCCCTCAATGGGCCCACTCGCAAATTTGCGCGCTTCACTCGGGGAATCAAAAAGCAACCACACGGTTGCATATTTGACTCCCCTTGAAATATATTTAAAGTTGGCATTAACATTCGTAAGTTCCTTTTCAATAATAGTTTGAGGAAAGACATTGACGCCATCCAACACCTTTGAGTAGGTCCGGAGCGTCACTGTTCTTTCCTCCATTTCTTTCAACCACTGCTTGGGTGGGCACAGTTCCCACTCCAAGACAGTGTTTCCCTTTTTTGCCATGCTTGCAAAAAAAAATGTTCAACAAAAAAGTTCAGAAAATAGTTCACAAACAAGTTCAAAAAAAAGTTCACAAAAAACAAACTAAATACAAAAGAACAGAAGACAGAGCAGAGAAAAGGAAGGAAGGAAGACAGTTTAAGTCAAGGAAACACAATTCCGGCTACCAGCAATACCTATAGGTATTCCAATAAAGGGATTCCAATAAAGGTACTCCAAAATAAAAGTATTCCGGTAAAGGTATTCCAATAACGGTAATCCAGGGCCACAGCAGCAAAATTTTCACAAGTTTTTCGGAGGCGAGATACGCCCACAAAAACAACAATTCTCGCACAGTGAGACACAAAAAGTTTTCTTCACTCAAAGTTGCTATTTTTTTTTTGGCTCAAAGTCAAAACAAAGATTTTCGCTACTGTGGCCAAGCGAACCCGCCTCCCACAAACAGCGAATACAAAATTTGTTCGTACAACGAACACACAAAAAACTCGACAAGGAAAGCGAAGATGCCACACCGCTGGACAACAATTTACTAAAAAAATAAATAGAAGCAATAAATTGCTGCCCAGCTGAGCAAC
>NC_142940.1:35571471-35633971 GCF_046866305.1 Octopus bimaculoides
TGACTTTTGTTTTGCATTTGTACAAGTTGGATCCAAGTCTCATCCAGAGACCTCAAGAGACAACAAGTTAGAAGTTCATGTAGGTGTTATGCCTAGGGTATCATATATTTGGATTTGTACAGTTTTGTTCAAGTGAATGTTTAAGAAACCATAAGAAAATTATGTGTTTGCTTTAAAATTTGAGATCACATAGACAGTATTTTACATAGGATATGGGCAGTTCCCATGAGCACTATCTTTTGAACTTCAGCCATTTTGGGGTTTCCTGGTATCTGAGCTAGGTAGTAATCAGCCCGTTTCGCTGTCATTCCCAGGGCACCTATGACAATAGGTATTGTTTTCGTCTTCAGATTCCACATTTTGCTAATTTCTATTTCAAGATCTTTATATTTGCTCAGTTTTTGGTAGGTCTTGACAGATACGTTTATATCGATTGGGACAGTCATATCAATGAGGAGGCATGATTTTTGTCTGAAGTCTTTCAGTATGATGTCTGGCCTATTTGCGTCTATCTTTCTGTCAGTTTGAATGGTGAAGTTCCAGAGGAGTGCAATGTGATCATTTTCAAGTACTGGGGGTGGTTTGTGTTTCCACCAGTTTTTATCATGGGGCAAGTCCAGGTTTTTGCATATTACCCAGTGAATATATTGTGCAGCTCTATCATGCCTGTTGAGATACTCTGTAGGTGCAAGCAGACTGCACATGGAGACAACATGATCGATGGTCTCATTTTGTTGTTGGCATGTACGACATAATGGGGAGCTGCTTTTCTTTAATATGTTGGCCTGGTAGTTCTTTGTAGGTAGGCATTGATCTTGGGCTGCTATGCTAAACCCCTCTGTTTCTGATTTCAAGCCAGAGGCCATTAACCATTGGTGGGTAAGGGCTTTGTTAATATCTGGGTATTTGCCATTGAGAGGTTTTCCATGCCATTTTTCAGTCATAATATCTAAGGCAGCAATTTTAGCACGGGTTTTCAAGCGCTTAGCTTTTTCTGCAGGTGTTTCTAGTTCGTCTAATTCTTGAATTTTATTATTATTATTATTATTATTATTATTATTATTATTATTATTATTATTATTATTATTATTATTATTATTATTATTATTATCATTATTATTATTATTAGTATTAGTATTATTCACATTGTAGGGGTTTATATATATATATATATATATATATATATATATATATATATATATATATATATATATATATATATATATATATATACAAATTAAAAGGGTAAAGGATTATCAATTTATTAATTAATAAATCAATTAACAATTAATAATTTTTACCAAGCCCATCGGTATGAAAGCACCATTATTGGTGGAGAACTTATTCAAAAGCTCATATATATTTATAAACATAATTAAGGGAATGGTTAGTTTTTCATTGTTTTTTTCGTCTTGTTTTTGCCTTTGTGAGTTACAAGTGATGCTATCTGTGGGATTCTCAGCTTTTTAGCTGCTATTTCTGAACTTCGGTATATGGTGAAGCAAATATTTGCTGATCCCTTAATTATGTTTATATATATATATATATATATATATATATATATATATATATATATATATATATATATATATATATATATATATATATATATATATATATACATATATATATATGCATATATATATACATACATATATATATATATATATATATATATATATATATATATATATATATATATATATATATATAAACACATATAAATATATACATACGTGTATGTCTGTGTGTACATGCAATTGCATATGCATATTCAAATATGCTGCTAGTCAGCTAGATAGATAAACGTGTATAAGTTTTGTCATTAACCATTTCATCGAAATCATGAGATTGGAGGGAATAGCTACGTGAACAAGTCACATTGATAATGAAGGTACTTAAGTAGGTTTTTTTAGAGTAGTGAAGTGGTTAGTAAAAAATAATATGAAATAACAACGCAGCTTGATGTTAAGGTTAAGGCACTCGTTGTGGTTGTGGATCATATTGTTACAGTATCAATTTCGAAATAGCATAGATGTACTTTGAAAAAGATAGATGTGTGTGTGTGTATGTGTGTTGGTGTGTGTGTGTGGGGGGGAGGTTGTGTGTATAAACTTTGTAGAAGTTCCGACTGGATGGGAAAGCACTCAACACTTAACTGTATAGCTAATATAAATGGTGTAGCAAGAAGAAATCATGCTTTATTTTGTCTTTTTCGTTTTCTTTTTAGAAAACAAGATGATCAGACACCTGGTGTTAGATCGAAGTAAATGATATTCGATCTAACACCAGAAAGATACTAAAGAAGGTCAAGTACTTTCTAACTAATAAACATATTGATAATATGCATGCGTGGTGGGGAGGGTAATCCACATACACATATGCAAAACTATGTGTAATAGGTTTTGCAAAAAATACTTGATATAGTTACAAAATTTGAAGAATGATTTTCTTAAAAAATATTAACTGTTACTGAAGGCTCAGTTACGCTGGACTAACCATGTCATGAGAATGACTGACAACTGTCTACACAGACAACTGTTGCACGGCGAGCTCACGCAGGGCTCACACAAACGAGTAAGACCTAAACTGAGGTACAAAGACACTCTGAAAAGTAACCTCAAATGGAACGGCATTACTCCACGTGACCTCGAAGCCTTTGTCGCAGACAATTCAGTATGGAGATTTCTTACCTCACAAGTAGCAGCTACCTTCGAAGAAGACTGGCGACAGAGTCTAGATGCTGCACGCGAAAGACGTTGTAGAGCAGCATTTGCTTCAATACGGTCAACAGACTATCGCCATGACATCTGTGGGCGTTTGTGTGCTTCCAGCTTTGGACTACTGAGTCACATGGGCTCTCATCACTGAGAATACAGACTCTGTCGTCATCCATCGCCGATATTAACGGTTTGAAAAAAATTCTTAGAAAAAAAATGACACTAACTTTTGGAAGGAAATTTTCGCATTGCGTACGCAACCGGTTTCTCTGCTAAATTTTTAAAACTCACGTTTTTCTATATTACAGGTTTATGAAAAACTTAGCAACGAAACTGCTTACACATGCAATGCCAAAAAGCCCTTCAAAAAAGTTGGTGTCATTTTTCTTCTATGATCTTTCTTAAAAAGATAACATATATATATTTTTTAATTCGGCTAAGAACATTTTAATGTGCATTTAAGTACCCCTATGTCGTTATTTGGCTGGCACATACTATCATACAGTAGGGAATATTCCAGGGCTGAATACATATGCAGAACTCCACTTTGCATAAGATTAATACAAGAATAATACAGTAGTAGATTGCAACATTTATTTCTGCACCGCATACTAACTTAAGTTGCTGAGTTTATATTGATATACCATTATATTCCCCACCATCCAATAAAGCACCCACACACGGCTGTTGCTGAAAAATATTCAACTATACAATGACTATAAAGAATGATCATCTATAATGCTATATGAATATAAACACTGCATCTTAAGTATCTTAAGCAGTGATCGACTATTAAAGCCTGATATCCTCCATTCTCGTATTACACTAATCCTATCTATCTATCTATCTATCTATCTATCTATCTATCTATCTATCTATCTATCTATCTATCTATATATATATATATATATATATATATATATATATATATATATATATATATAATATATATATGTATATATATATATATGTATACTATATATATATGTATGCATACATATATATATAGTATACATATATATATATATATATATACATATATATCATATATATATATATATATATATATATATATATATATATATATATATATAATATATATGTATATATATATATATGTATACTATATATATATGTATGCATATATCTATCTATCTATCTATCTATATATATATATATATATATATATATATATATATATATATATATATATATACATATATATATATATATATATATATATATATATATATATATATATATATATATATATATATATATATATATATATATATATATATATATATATATATATATATATATATATATATATATAAAAGACAGATAAGCACGAGTAAGTTTAATGAGTATATCTATATGGAATACAAAGTACTAATTACTAAATAAGTAATGCAAATTCACAAAAGAGAAAATGGGGAGCAATTTGGAGCAATGGTCAATCAGAGTTGGTGGATTGCGAGGGAAACATAAAATCAGATAAATATATGTCCATATTGCAGAAAGAGGAATTGCCGCTAAGCATTTTGCCTGGTATGCTAACGATTCTGCTAGCTTGCCGCCTTAAGAAAGTTGACGATAGCAGTAGTTGAACGTAGACCGTAAGGGCATCTAAGTACCAGATGACATTTGTCCTATACTCTAACGATTTTGCCAATCCACAAGCTTGCAATTTTGGTAAGGGGTGTTTGATTACTTCGACCCCAGTTAGGAGAATTTGAAGTCGGAATGTCATACCGGAAGAAATGACGTTAAGCGTATTGTACGGCGCGGTACTGCTTCTTCCAGCTCACCAGAATACTAATAACCAGACCAACAACAAACACAACAATAATATTAACGATGACGACGATGAATGATGATGATGATGATGATAATGATGATGATGATGATGATGACGATGATGATAACTATAGCCATTAGTACACGAAGAGATAAAATAAGACGAACGGTATTCAAATGACTTACAAAGACAATAAAAAGACAATGAAATGTTTTGAGAGTCGTCATATAGTTAAACTGAAGATGTATCAATATTTACTAAAATATACAATAATTGAAACGATTGGATATGCGTGCGCACGCGTGTGTGTGTGTGTGTGAGTGAAAGTGAGAAAGTGCATTTAAATATATACATATGTGTTCGTGTATACACACACACACACACACACATTTATTTGGCCAAATGCATTTTTTTTTTCAATATTTATTTTTGCTTGCAATATCCCGCTCTTTTGCTCAAACTATCGTATCTCCACCTGCTTCACATGCCGAGATATCAAAAATCGTCAAAGTGTAGTGCATCGGTTTTGCTATGGAATGGTGAAACTATTTTTTCGTTTTCTGAAAAATGCAACGTTTTGGACTCACGACACTTTTGCATAATAGCAAAGATATATATATATATATATATATATATATATATATATATATATATATATATATATATATATATATATATATATATATACATACACATGGATACATACTTACATACACACACGCACACACACATACACACACACACATATATATATATATATATATGAGATATAGATATACATGCCACAGACAAACACGCATGCATATATATATATATATGGAACAAAGTGTATGCAAGTATAACAATATGTCTCAATGTGTGTATTGTATGTGTACGTGTGGTTTCGATATCCATGAATCTGTGAGTTTGTGTGTGTCACAAAACTACAATACATCATGTCGGTGACCTAAATGTCTTTTTCAGAAAATGCATCAACCAAAATTTTAAAAAGCCATATTATGATATACGATGTATTCAGCCTCATTCAAAGATCCTCTTTTACTGCAAATTCCATTCTGCAATTATATTCCCGAATTGATGTTTTTCCAATACCAAGTCTGCATTCATAGGTTTCATCACGACTAGAAGCCAGTATTTCTATAAGATCCTTCCTGCTCATAACATTCTATAGAAAACTGTAAACATTATTAGAAAAGTCTAATATTTATGTTCTATTTTCAAACATTGCAGTCTGTGCATCGGTGTAACGGTGATCGTCGCTATGTTGAATTACTTGTTACCTAATGAGATTAAACCGATCAGTATATATTAAATCAATCCTTCAATATACATTGCCATTTGTCTGAAAGGTGCACTCACACAAACTTAGTTTCGAATAATAATAAATGTTGTATGAGTGTGTGTATGTGTGGGAGTGTGTGTGTGTGTGTGAGTGCGTGTGCGTATGTTCGTGCGTCCGTACATGCGTGTGTGTGTTTGAGTGAGCGTGTGAGTGAATGTTTATGTAGGAAAACAACTTTTGGCTGCATCGATATTCATTATAAGTC
This sequence comes from Octopus bimaculoides, assembly GCF_046866305.1. Taxonomy (NCBI): domain Eukaryota; kingdom Metazoa; phylum Mollusca; class Cephalopoda; order Octopoda; family Octopodidae; genus Octopus; species Octopus bimaculoides. The sequence continues at coordinate 35,577,540 of NC_142940.1, forward strand.
TGAAGAGCTATATGATTACCGAGCGGTGAGAAATGAATGGTAAATGGACAACAATACAGTACCGAATATGAGAATCTGCGTAAATCATATCAGGGTAAGTAACTCAGATATTTTCAAAGTCAGAGTAAGTCACTTGGATAAGTAAAGAAAGAAATGGATTAAGAATATATACATACATAGACAAAAACACTTTCATAACCAAGATATTTAGAAAGCACGAAGTGGTTAAGCAAACTTGTTTAATTACATCAAACTATCAGATACCAATAAATGCAAATATAATTAACATCCATCCTCGTGTATAAGTGAATCCAAGATTTCAAGGAATCCGGAGTAACATGAAGAAGAATGGAGTATATAGCATCTTTATCTGATGATTACACCATACAAGACCGACGATTGTTTCTATTGCATCAGCATAGTTAGATATTGAAAAGAAAAGGAAAAAATACCAGTCAAACCAATATATCCGTAAACGTGCACATGCGCATTGCATGTTCATATTTCTCTTTCCGGCTCCTACTCAAAACTGTTTACAGATCATAACCATCTCACGAGCATACGTTTGCAAGGAGCTCTTCGTGCATCGATGTTTAAGAAAAATCTATGCTTATTAGATTACAAGAAATGCAGTTAAATGAAGGTGTTGTATATTATTCAAATATTTAAATGTTTTACTATTTTTATGGGAACTTTTCAACGTTAGACTGGTTCTGCAATTTGTTTTAATTTTGGTGTATGTATATAATAATTTTCTCAAGCCAAAGATCACATGTAACGTTATCAATATTACACGATAAAGCGTAACTGGTAATGGAGGACATTATATCGTAAAGTTCCAGTCAAATCTTAAATGCACTTACTAAGATTCGAAGAATTATGTTTTCTCCTAAACTTAAATGAAGAAGAATGTTTATGTAATCTAGTTTTTCAAATTTTAGTAGAACATATGTAATGATAACTACAATCCCTAGCAATTTCCATTCATTGATATACTATATTCTTCCTTAAAAAACTGATTTTATAAATGACACATAAGATCTTTGTTTTTTTTTAAATTACAAAGGCGTTTATTCACTCGTATGTAGCACTCATGGTGAACGAAACTAGTACTAACTCTCCTCTCAGTGTCAAGTATCGAAACAGGATAATCAGCAGTATTCAATATTATTACTAGAATTTATCATAGAAGTACTATGGTACTATCTCTCTCTTCTCTTTCTCTCTTTCTCTCTCTCTCTCTCTCTCTCTCTCTCTCTCTCTCTCTCTCTCAATATATATATATATATATATATATATATATATATATATATATATATATATATATATATATAAAGATGTCGTTCTTTCCTAGGGATAAATTTTATCCAAGCGTACACCAGTTTAGCTCCATATCGATTAACAATATTGGAAATTCTACAAGTGTACATGTTTAAAACATTGGCTGAAGAATGTATGTATCAAGACATAAATTAATTTGACATCACTTACTATATATTTTAATTGTGTAAGGTTATAGGCTGTTGAATAAATACTGACTAACTCAGTAAAATGGTTGCGCGGCGTTGAATGCTCACACTGATAAAGCAGCATAGTAGGAATACGATAAGGACGTTAGGACTGTTGAAAAGGCATTATCTTCAAACTGGTTATAAGGACTGGAATAATATTTCTGTAATTATATTGAAAGAGCCGCTAAGGCTTTCTACTTCGCCAAGTTTCTGAATTTATAATAATATCCAGAATAACATTTTTTTCAGATATATTTACGAGTGTTGTGAGTGCTGTCAAACCAGTCAAATCTTCACGTTAGTTATAAAAACCAGAATAGTATTCCAGCACATAAGTAGTGACAATCGTTAATGTTATTTAAAACGCAACTTTCCAGGATAAAAACGAAAATCCAAACAGTGGTACTTCAAAGTGAACGCTGTTGTTCGTTCAGCGTCTAGGTCGCAAATAAACTGAACTCTTACAAAATTAGGGTGTTTCACTGTTGGGCAGTATAGTCACGTACATATATTAAGACAGACACAGACAGACATACAGACACACACCTCAGGCCTATCTCTGTCCCTCTGTGTGTCTTTCTCAGTCTTTAAACCTGTGTGTGTGTGTGTGTGAGTGTGTGTGTGTGTGTGTGCGTGTACGTGTCAGTCGTTACAAAAATATATGTATACGAGGTCCGATCAATAAGTATCCGGGCTCTTGCCATAGTAACGAATTTAAAGTACGTAGAGTAAAGCCGCTCGGCAAAAATTATCCTTAATCTCCGCTGTGCATGTGCACTATCTTTTAACGTTCTAGCTCACTTTCGCTGTTTACAGCAGTGCTTTGTAAGAAGGTGGGTAGCGTGTGATCGGATCGTCGCATTGACCGTGACAAAGAAACTTGTCATGGTGATACTTGATCAGAGGCCTATACAAAGTTGCAGAAAGTGTATGGAAAGGAGTGTATGAGCCGCACACAAGTGTACGAGTTGTTCAGACGTTTCCAAGATGACAGAAAAAATATTGATAGTGACGAGCGTTCTGAGAGACCCGCAACCAGCAGAACTGAGGAAAACATTGAAGTTGTGCACATTGAAGTTGTGCACATTGAAGATGTGCGTGAAGGTGTGAGGGGAAATCGTTGAGTCACCATCTGTGAGTTATCAGAGAATGTCGTTCTCACTTTAAAAAGCATCTTTAGTTTTTAACAAGGGCATTATTTGTAATCATAAGGATAAACCTAACGGTCACTAACAGTGTTATATATTACAATTAATAACACCGGATATCTCCACCAGGTATAACTCCTTCGACTAACACTGCCGGTCAACTAGTCATTTTCCCCACTTACTTCTCCATTCATTTAAATGAAGAAACGTACAAACGCGTAGAACCCCAAAAGTCACTAAAACGTAAGCCTAAAGACTCAACGAACTTTTTCCTTTTTCTTTTGCCTTTTTCTTTTCTTTTCATTCCCTTTTCTCCTTTAAATCATTCTGACGATGTTTGTTAAATGGAACGAGATAAATGCAATTTTACTTCGATTTAATAAACAGAAAAGCTGTAAATAGTTCTTAACTACAATTAAACTATGACCTTTTAATACCAATAATTAACTTCTCATTGTTATTTATTGCTCCATTTCTTTTCTTTTCCAGATATATTAAACCACGGTTTTACCTTTAAATTACCAACAACTGTATACCTTTTAGCTAGGACTATACATGTATCCAGTAGTGCCTACGGATACATTTATCCCTAGATGGTTGCATAACCTCTAACTCATAATTTTCTTAGTATATATATATATATATATATATATATATAAATGCACTCACACACAGTCACACATACACACACATATATATATATGTACATACGTACGTACATACATTCATATATACATACATGCATACATACATAACTCGAGAGGCTACTGGTTCAAATGCACTCTGAAATGCGTGGAAAAAGGGATGAGAAAGAGGGGTACATCTTAACATGTGAAATGTATGCATATGTATTTAGGGCGAAGGTTGTTGCATATCTATCACTTTAAGAGTTATTGTAAGGGTGACTGGCTTTTCTGCTACGTTAGAATATATTTATCCGCCTGATGGAATCACAAGTAATACATTCCCAGTGTTCATAGATTTCGTTAAAAAACTGTTAAACAATGTATGTCCTATCTGTTGTGAGAATCCTTCTCAAGATATCTCGAGATATGGCCTTGATCTTTTAAGGATCCTTAATTCCAAGTTATAGGGTAACACCGCTGATTTCCTTTCAGCTGCCTGATTTGTCAACGTTGAATTAACTATAGTTTCATACACAATCGATTTCACGCTGTAAGTCTGATACTAAGAGCAAGTGTCGGGTCTAATAAGCGTGTTGCGGATTAGTGTCTTCATGCGAGAACAATAACTGCAGCTAATTTCTTCGAAGCGCATTTTGAAAATTTTTTCTACATCTATGAAAATGTTAACCTAAATGGCCAGGAAATTTTTACATAAATTGCTCTAAACATTTGAAGCAAAAAAGCATGTGCGAAATAAATATTTCTAGTTATATTTCTGTACTAGTGGTGGGTCGCTGGTTGTCGGATATTTTATCACTGAAAACACCTAGCCATATCGTAACAATGCAGCCATATCAAAGTAACTGATATATTTATTCGGAAACCTTTCTTTGCTGATGAACCATATCCAGTTGCTCAGTCCCTGGAAGATATTCATTTTGAATGCGCAGCGTCAGTGTATACCATTCAATAATTTAGAATATTTAAACTATGAAGTCTCGAATAAACCTGAACATGGAGTGCTGGAATATGAACTGTCGATCATCACTATGACAAAATATATAGGAAAAATACTTATACTTAGAAATATGTAATAGCTTTTCTACAGAAGTTGGATACATAAAAGCACACACACACACACACACACACACACACATATACATAACATACATAAAGTTGTTCCTACCTACCAATACACGGGCAGATGTACGCATAAATACAAATATATGCATGTGCGTATTATAGCGTTATGGTTAGAAGCAAGAGAAAATTCAAGCCTAATAGTGTGCGTGTGAAAGTCATATATATATATATATATATATATATATATATATATATATAATGGATCAATTTAACTTTAACGCTGAAAGTAGTTAGGCATGAACGCAACATAAAATTCATGGAAACAATTTTTTGAAATATATATTGAAATTTTACTAAAACGGACCGAATACCGATCTTATACATGTGTGCTCGTGTGTGTGTGTGTGTGTGTATGTGTGTGTGTGTGTGTGAGTGTGTGTGCGTGCGTGCGTGTGTGTGTGTGTGTGTGTGTGTGTGTGTGTGTGTGTGTGTGTGTGTGTGCGCTTGTGTTTGTATTTCTCTCCAATGAGAATTTGTAAGTAGGAGAGTTAAATAAACTAAGACAAACTAAAAAACAACTGATACACTGCCAATAATTAACGGATCTAAGAATAAGTACAAAGAGACTGTAAAAAAATAGTTGCTAATTGGAATTGTTAGAAAAGAAGGAATAATAAAATAGCAGGTATGTTTGAATTTTGTATATGTGTGTAAATCTGAAGGTAGGAAAATATAGATTAGTGGTTGTGTACCGTTAGATAGAAGGGTCACCTAGGTATGCGATAGATATGTAAACTATGAAAAGTATAAGAACAGGCGATTTTTAAAATACATAAAGCTGATTTTGTAAAGAAAGTTACATGCTACATACGTAGAATGCGAATGAATTAATAGATTTGAAACATTGTAAAAATAGCGTAAAATGGGTTACATATATTAATTAAAGTAGACCTGAATTGAAAACTTTTTAAAATCTTTCTAAATTTTAAATTGAAATATAACTAATAATCCTTTCAGCTGAAGGCACGAGGTCTGAAATTTTGGGGGAGGGGTTAATCGATTACATCGACATTAGTACGTAACTGGTACTAATTTAATCTACTCCGAAAACGTGCAAGGCAAAGTCGACCTCAGCTAAGCAATTCGCCTAGCGTGCTAACGATTCTGCCAACGCGCTGCCTTAAATATAACTAATAATTTTCCACTGGCGGTGCTCCAGTATGGCCGCAGCCTTAAGGCTGACACATGTAAAAGAATAAAAGATTAAAAGAGTATTATACATGTTGTCCCCACTTTCGTATATTACTGTGCTGGGCTCAAATTTTAGATCATGTGACAAAATAGACGAATGTCAAAATATCTTCTCTCTATTTTACGATTCTAGCCACAACCTTTCCTTCTCTATTTCAATATATAAACAATTTCTATCTGCGTAATTTAAGTCGACTACCGGGTTATTTCACTTAAAGCATCTTACATCTTAGCTTTAATTCCTTTTCTATTCTCGAGTCTTTTTTTATGACGACTTTTTCTCTTTTTCTTTCAAACTTCTTTTATTCTCCACATCACTGTTTCATCTCTCTTCCTTTTTCTCTTCTCATGTTCTCTTTCCAAACTTTCTTCTACTGGCCTCTCCTTATCGTGTTTATTATATATAATTTCTACTATATATAATTTCATAGCAGTTTAATTCTAGCTATAAAACTAAATCATTGATTAATAAATTTAGTTTCCTCCGATGAGAACATAGTTGAAGCATAATGGCAAATTTAAACGAAGAATATAAATTTACTATGATTTTAAATATCAGTAGATATTTAATTGTGTATTTCTTCTATCGTATGATCAGGTCATCTTTCTCTATCTTCACACACACATACGCACGCACGCACGCACACGCGCGCGCGCGCACATACACACACACACACACAAACACACAGTCATACACACACGAACACACACACGCGCACACACGCACATACATGGGATCAAAGTTAGGAGTACCCAACATAATGAATAGAGAGATGATTTATTTATCTTTTATACTGACAGAACCCTGTAAATCGGTGTTGCTATGAGTTTTATGAAACTCAATGTTCCTTAGTAAAAATCTGCAGACATTCCACATTCCATCGCAGCTAGTTTTGATCAAAAAGATGTGTGCTGGACACAACAGGACGTACCACTTTGTTCCGTTTGGTATATATTGTAGTGAAGAAATTTTTGAAACACCTGCTCCTAAATCTATCGATACCGTAGTAGTAAATGGGTTGGAAGAAAATTAGCTAATTCTTATAACAAAGAAAGACACTGTAATATAATTTGCTTTACAACTTATACCTGTTGAAAGCTAAAGTTAGTCAGAACAGAACGATTCTTAAGTCTAATAGTTATGCACTTCCCCACTGAACATAGATATTAGAAATGATGTATATGTTCAACGAACATACCGTTCCATTAAATATTCAACTGGAGAATCGTTGGAAAACTCGGCTTTATATAAAAAGCGACAAAAAAAATATGGCCACTGCAAAGCAATGATAAAGCTCATCCTGAAAAATTCGCCGCGTCAAGGAATATATTTAAATGCCAAATAGGAATTATTTGGAAAAGGTAAAAACACTGAGAAGTTCGTCTTACGTAACTGGTCAGAGTTATCGTGAATACGGCAGTGTATTCCTTGTAGGTTTCGGCAGTGGTGGTATGACTGTAGAGTTGCCGGATATGCGTTTCTCTTCCTTTAATTTTCACTATCTTTCTCTTGTTTTATGATCCTCTTTATTCATTCCTAACTTTTATTTTTTATTTGTAAACTTTTTATATTTCTTTCTTTTCATTTCGTGTAATTTTCTCAGTACACAGAAGCATATACTCTTTTCATTAAGCACATTGTGAAAAGAGATTAACTCTTTAGTTTCGTAAAGTAAATTGAAGATAGTAGTATATTATCCATATATCTCCTTCCCTTCCAAATCTTGAAATAAATAACAGGAATGAAATCCGGCATCCATTTCTAGCAGTTTATCAGCCGATAAGGAGTATCGGTTTTAGATCATGTGTGTGTAGAGAGAGAGAGCGAGAGAGAGAGAGAGAGAGAGAGAGAGAGAGAGAGAGAGAGAGAGAGAGAGGGAGGGAGGGAGGGAGAGAAACAGAGACAGACAAATAGACAGAGACAGACAAATAGACAGAGACAGACAAATAGACAGAGACAGACAAATAGACAGAGAAAGAGACAGATACACACACATATAAGTGTCACCTCTTCTGGAGATAAGGTAGAGGAGCCGCCTGGCCGATGACATCTGTTGAGGCAGAAACACGTAAACAGCTATCCTTATTCTTCCACATAATCAAACTGCTCACATAAATGGCATCGTCATTTTAAATAAATTCTGACTTTAGTAACTATCCTCCTAATTACTATCAAGTGATTATTTCACCTTCTCTAGAAGTGAAAATAATTTCAATAAAACACGAATTTATGCTGTATGGTATTTAATATTAACTTATTTCTTTTTCAAATACACTCCACTAGGCATTGTGATGTACTTTTCTTAGCTTATTTTTGCCATGTTTGCATGCGCACTCTTGCGGGGAAATGTACGTTCTAATTATTGTTTAAATCAAAATCGTTCACTTTCACATTACATTGTATAGTGCTTGCATCAATTTTCTTTGAACGTAATATATATCTGTGTGCGCGTACGTATGTGTGTATACGCGTGTATATGTATGTGTGTGAATGTGTGTAAGACTATACTAAACCATAGTGTTGGCACTCCGTCGCTTACGACCTCGAGGGTTCCAGTTGATCCGATCAACGGAACAGCCTGCTCGTGAAATTAACGTGCAAGTGGCTGAGCACTCCACAGACACGTGTGCCCTTAACGTAGTTCTCGGGGATATTCAGCGTGACACAGTGTGACAAGGCTGACCCTTTGAATTACAAGCACAACAGAAACAGGAAGTAAGAGTGAGAGAAAGTTGTGGTGGAAGAGTACAGCAGGGTTCGCCACGATCCCCTGCCGGAGCGTCGTGGAGCTTTAGGTGTTTTCGCTCAATAAACACTCACAACGCCCAGTCTGGGAATCGAAACTGCGATCCTATGACCGCGAGTCCGCTGCCCTAACCACTAAGCCATTGCGCCTCCACTAAACCATAGTAGCACGGAAATAAAGTGAGTAAAATTTAGATATAAAATAAATAAGAATTAATTGGTATATTTACCTGGCTGAGGAACATTACGTGTGAACTCCGCCAACAGCTGTTTCCTGGCGTTGCTCGAAAGTAAGGAACAAGAACCTTAAATGCGGCGTGTTCCAGCAACAATACAATAATTCCCAATAAAATACCGACAGTAAGAAGAACAAAAAGTCCAGCATGATGTTGCACTTCGAGCTGTGATTCCTCTTGTGTCATACGTTGTTGATAGCACTGGGCGTCTGCAAAGTGCACCTCTATCAAATCTTCAATGAAGCCACTTTGGTGATAGTCCAAAATTTTTTCAGATAAAGGAATCTAGTTGTTAAATAGAAAAAAATGGCGTTAATGGCATTTTAGAGAGAGAAAGAGCTATATAATTACAAAAGGCGTTCTAATTAAGAAACACTGATAAAGCTGAAACACATCTATTGTCGACCCTGTATTGTAAAAATCATACTCACTACTGCTTAAATGTAATTTCATTTACTTCTTTCGTGGTTTTATTCCCTGCTTTTGTTCTTGAATGATTTTTGTTCCCACTATTTTGATTTTGATTAATTTTTATTTCTATGTTTATAAACCGATATGAAATTATGATTAAAACATCAGTTTCTTTTCTCTGTGGATGCAAACTGCATATGAGAAAGACGAATCGAGAAACTCTTTGAAGTTGCTACTTTTTCTTAATACAACTAATACATAAGTAAAAAGTATTGTTTATCGGCAGGAATCTAATAAATGCAATATGAAGCTCTTTTGGTAATTTCTTCATACGTCATTGAACTGACCATAACAATATCTTTGACAATTTGACGATGTATAGACAATAAGTATCGAAATCTGAAACTTCTAGAAGCTATTTCTATTTATACATTGATTTAATGTAGGTCGCCTTCGTCATTAAACGCACGCTTGCGCGCACACACACATGTACATATGCAGAAAGGATATGGGGAGAAGAAGACTTCAAGAAGGCCCCTGTTTTCAGAAAGAACTACACGCAGAATTTGGTTGGGACATTCACCTCATGAGGGATGGGATACGGAGAGATGAATGTTCCAAGAGTGCTTGTCTGGGAGTGTGACGAGATCCGGTAATACCGACGAACACAAGCCATTGTAATAGAAACTTTTTTTTAAAAGGGGAGAAGATAAAGTACGGTTTTGGCAATCAAAATGTATACGTACAACATACAGTTAGCACTTCAGAAGATTTTCTATCCATGGTGACTGTTTATTTTAATTTGTTTGTTTACAACAATTTTTTTTTTGTATCTTCCCTCTTTCAATTCTGTAACTACGCTTTATAAATGTTTTTTTTTCTTTTTGACACTAATTTACAGCAAATTTATATTGAGATATGCAATATATTCTTTCAGGTCCCAGATAAATACTGATGTATTGAAATTAGAAAATTCCAACAAATGTTGTACAACAGAACTTGAAAGTTTTAAAACAGATACCGATCTATCTAATGATTGATAAGTTGTGTATTGTGTTATGGACGTCATTATTTCACCGAATGCTGCAGAGACTAAACCAGACCTGTGATTCATGTAATCTATGCGTTAGAATAATAGTACCAGAGAAGTCACAACCACAAACTGTTACTGTTCTCTATATTTGTATTGTAATTTTTGTTCCGCGAATATGAAAATTTAACTTATGTCTGTCGTTCGGAATTTCACCAGTTGACCTTTAAGAAGGAAGCAAAGATCAACCTTTGTAATTTGATTTCTTGATAATATTTTAATGCAGGAAGACATCACGAATATAGAAGCTATTTCAGATTAAAGTTCACTGATGTAAAATGTTATAAGTTGTCATATTTTCAATGATTATTTCGCTAAGAAAGAGCTTCTGAAGTTAATCTCTTAATTCAATATATTTGAAAGATTTGAAATACACGATGTTTTTCTCTGCATTTAAATGTAATGAGGAGACTAAGGAGTGAAATAATTTCAATGTTTCTGTCATTGATTGGTCAACAGAAAAAAATTCCATTCATCATATTCTGACAAGCATTTATTGAGTTACCATGGAAATCCAAATGGTGTTCGCTGTGTCAATGAGTGAACTGACGACAAAAAATTAATTAAAGATTTCTTCAGAGCATCACAGTAGTTTTACATATCCAATATAACAGTGAGTATAGCACGAAATTCGAATCTGGAATAATCATTGTATTTTATTGTCTCTTCGGATCCTCATCTTTAATGAAGAAAAGATTATTATTATTATTATTATTATTATTATAATTATTATTATTATTATTATTATTATTATTATTATTATTATTAGTATTATTATTATTATTATTATTATTATTATTATTATGTTGTTGTTGTTGTTGTTGTTGCTGTTGTTATTTTTTCTTCTTTCTTCAAATTTTCCTCCATTTCTCACCGAGTGTTTTCCGTACACCTAGGGCAGAGAAGCTCGTTGTATGCATTCCCAGTTTACACATGCAAATTCACAGGTAAAATATGTATTTAAAAAAAAATTAATAAATAAATAAATTCATGAATGGATGGTGTTTTCACAGCGATAATGCTCTGCTCAGTACATGAGTCACTCCAGTTAACACGATTTTTTGCACTTCCTGTAGGGATGGTAAACCTTGTATCATTTTCAAATTGAGTAGCCCGTCCTATTCAAAAAGTCCCTTAATAAGGGTTGTTTAAGGTTGTCAAACGAAATACCCATGTTTCCAGACGTCAGTTATTCAAAACCCAAAGAATTCCTCTCAATACATGACTATGATCCTCTCCCATTATTATTATTATTATTATTATTATTATTATTATTATTATTATTATTATTATTATTATTATTATCATTATTATTATTATTATTATTATTATTATCATCATTATTATTATTATTCGACCGTCTATACGCTCTGAGTTCAAATTCCGCGGAGACCGACTTGGCCTTTCATCCTTTCGGGGTCAATTATTTAAGTACTAATTATGTGCTGGGGTCGTTCTAATCGACTGGCTCCCTTCCCCCAAATTTCAGGCTTTGTGCCTATAATAGAAAGAATTATTATTATTATTATTATTATTATTATTATTATTATTATTATTATTATTATTATTATTATTTATTATTATTATTATTATTATTATTATATAGAAAACATTATCAAGTACGCTTACTTTGCGTCGGGTAAAATTTAGTTGCAATTATTATAGAAATACTCACACGTATAGTGGAATTTTTTGGTAGCCCTATTCCGTAACCATCTTCCCCATATGTCTGCCCGACAAGTTTTAGTTGACAATTTGGATCTAATTTCGCGCGTGCATAATCCAATATAGGGTAATCTCCGAGATATGCGTCTAACTTGCCGTCTCTGTAAATATATTTGTAAATAAATGAATACATAGCAAAATCACATTCGATAGATACTGGTAGCATTTAAAAAGACATAAAACGATAGCAAGTAGGGAAATTAAAGTATGAGACAAGTATAAGAATGTTTATTATATATAAGAAGAAATAAATATGTTTATTAAAAATGAAACAAAATAAGATAAATCAAATAGGCATTATAATTTTAGTCAATAATTTGGTCGAATACGGAGACTATCAGTGATTGGTAACCGTGAAAACTTAAGTTATATTTTAAAGCTTTAAGTTGCTGCATAACTGCTGCCAATAAAAAAGAAACTAGAATGCATGTCTGATGTTGCAAGAAATATTTTAGAATTAATTCCAGCCATGAGACAGCTCATAGCGGTTTCATGGACGACAGAACACTTTAAATCAGAAATTTAAATCTGGTTATCCTTTATGATGTTCATTTTGATTGTTTCCACCTCATTAATTGAATATCATTAAAACCGATTTTGTTTCAATGATTTTTTATACTTCACAAGCTACTATAAACAAAGACGATGGCAGCATGTTTACGACATCAGTAACATGGCAAATAAAACTGAAAACATTGATATTTGTAATGGTAAAGAAGGATGCTTGTATCTATTGCCATTTCTTGTTTTATAATTACACGTTAGGAACATCAGTCTTTAGGAAGGAATATGTGAAAGATATTTATAATTAATCATCTGCAAGGAATTATTAATCATTTGTTCCGTTCATAAACATCACACATTCAGATTATTAAAAATAACACTGAAGTCACTTAGGATCCAAAATCCTAAATCACTTTTACATGAAACATGTTTTTATAGCAATCTAAACTAAATAAATTTATAATTATCTGGCATATGTGGTTAAGCTATCTAATTACGCTAAATACTCGTCTTCAAAACACAACCATAATTAAATACTGGTTTGAAATAACTGTACAGCAATTTAATATTTTACGAAATGTTTTTAACACTTCTGAAATCCTATTCAAATGTTGATACATTAACAACAAGCAAAATTCATGGTTGAACATATTTTTCTCTGTATACTGCAATCTCCCATACCTACTCTAACCTGTATAACAAAGTATTGTGAATTTTAATTAGCGAAATACCAAAGCACGTTACAGTAAACGCTTTATAGCGATATTTCATCAACAGTAAATTAGCTTCCAGCTGTATATGTGATTCCAGCCACTAATTTGTTGTATCAGAAAACATTACGAAGCGCAGCCTATGATTTATTACAACAGAAAACTGAAAACGTTTGAAACCCTGATGAATATTAACATCTTTTTTCTTTAGAAATATTCAGACATAAACCCCAATCGTTATTTTAAAAGCATTACGAGTTTCTTCAAACAATATGACGTTTGACATGGTGTTAGATCAGTATGTTTCATCTATTATTGGCATGCTATGCACTCCATCTTATTTCTTTCGAATTTTCATGAGTCGTATACGACCAAGACTGGAACCAAGAGGAAATACAACGTTTGTAAAATCAAAATTTACTTATAAAATACAGTGAAAATTGTAAGGACGTACAATTCTTTGTTTGTAAGCCGGAAAAAGGCTGTAATTGATCAGGGCTTTTGAAATAGATGAAGCTTGCTTAAACAAAAAAGATATTGAAACGACAAGAAAATTTGTGTTGGGATGAGCCAATACATAGCGTAATTAGATAGCTTAACCATAAATAATGCGGTTTTTTCAGTTGTATGAACTCAAAGTCGGAAGGGGACGTGATAATATACCTGCAAAAACTTGCTAGAAAAGCAGGTAGTAATTTTACCTTGTGTTTATACTTGGTGCAAGTTTTGAAGAGTGCAGTTCAATTTTAACAGTTATTTTTTTGAAAGTTATGATGGAAGTGACCAAGGGGCATATTCGGCATATTTTGCTTTATGAGTTTAATAAAAGCAACAAAGCAACGGAAAGTGCGAGAAATATTAATGCAGTAAATGGAGATCGAACAATAAGCATAAACCAGTGTCAACGGTGGTTAATCAATACTTATTAAGCTTTATTAGGACAATGGAATTGGTCTTGTTTGTAAAGACTAACAGATAAACGATATATTATATTTTCTTCACTGTTTACCGAAAAGACCTTCACATGGAATTGTTTTAGTGAACAATAATAAGAAGTATCTATAATATAATGTGAACCGCTCAATTCGTATCTTCAACCTCTTTTCACATGAGCGAAACGAAAGAGCCTTAATTAACGTAAATTATGAAACTTACGTTCCTGGCAGCCCTATGGCAAATCAGAGAATTACCTTCCTATATGATAATACAGTTTGATATATTAATTATTATTATCAACACAGGGGCTAGTTTGTTAAGGAGGGACGAACTGTAATTACCTACTAAAACCAACATCTGGTGTATTTTAATTCCAATATAAGGAACATATTAATGTTCTACCACTCCCCGGTCTTACGGCATAGTACAATGATTAATAGTATATAGCTAATAAATTTATGTTAATAACACTTTAACATATTTGAGATAATTTAACGCATCAATTCTAATGCAGCTCAGTAATTTGTTTCTTTTCTTTGCCTAAACACACACATATACACACACAACGCACAACGCACACACTCACACACGCATGCACACACAACACATACAGACACGCGCACACATGACACGCACATACGTGTGTGTGTGCGTGTGTGTCTGTTAGATGTTAATGCACAACATTAGTCTGGACAAACTTCTTATTGTTACCTATTCTACACTTAAATGATAATAATACACGGCCACCAAATAAAAGCAATTTCCTCACCATCGCCTTCAATAACTACCTTTGCCCTACGTGAACACGAAACTGTTCGAGATGTACTGATACACTTTATTATAATTGCTATATCTATCAGGCTTGACATGTTTATCGGCTGTACTTCTGCTAAATCAAGCCGTTCTACTAAATATTTCTGAATATTCTAACCCCTTTATATATCCCAATACTATTATCTCTCCAACGTCATCATCAGAAGCAGCAGTAGCAGAGCTGGAAGAAGAAGAAATTTTCTGCAGGAAAAGCAGTAAAATCTACATAATATTTTATGCAATTCATATTGTGTGTGTGTGTGTGTGTGTGTGTGTGTGTGTGTGTGTGTGTGTGTGTGTGTAAATATATGTATATATGTATATATATATATATATATATATATATATATATATATATATATATATATATATATATATGTATATATATATATATATATACATACATATACATACATGTACATACATGCAAACACACATTCACGCACATATACATACATGTACATACATGCAAACACACACACGCACACACGTATAATTTCCCTAGATCCGTCACGTTCATTTCTCTTCAAATCAACTTTGTATTTTCTTTCCTTATCTAATTTGAACTATATTTTCCGGTTATTCTACCACATTTAGTGTCATTAATCTATTTATGAGTCTAACAGAATCACGTAGAGGACTTCAAATAAATATACACATAGATAAATTATTTAAAAACGAACTATTGACCTGGAACATTCTATAAGTACATGACACCTCACAAGCCTTCAGGAGTAAAGGACAGCCTTACGTATTATTTAATTCATAGCTCTTTTGGTTCAGCAACAACAGTTTTATAAAAAAGGGTTTTGAGAGAAGCCAGTATCCTGACTCTATACAAGTTTCCGAGATTTATGTGAGATGGTGAGAATGTTATTTTCATAGGAGGGGCTTAGTCCGAATGCTTACAACAGAGTAAACTTCGCTGAAGCTACTCAAGATGTCCCGTGGTAGTGTTAGACCGAAAGACATATTGAGTCTATTACCCCTAAAGGCATGGTGCAATTTAAATTCAGAACGTAAAATTTCATAAAAACTCATCATAAGGCATCAAGTTCGAAGTACTAAAATTTCCCTAATCTGCCGCCCTGGACTGATACTTTTTATCGATTCCGAAAGAATAAAAGTCAAAGTTGACTTCTGTGATATTTGACCTCAGAGTGTTGTAATAAATACTCCATGTCTTTTTTTTTTTTTTTTCGACGCTCTAACAACTCTACCAATTCGCCACCTTTCATTTATGTCAATGTAATCCTTGTGTTAAGATTTCGTAAAACATTTGAATTTAATTCTGTTTTTCTTGGACGAAGAGTCATTTTTGTAACGCCAAATTTCTCCCGCGCCCCAGCAAACAATCATATCTAAACTCCCGAAATAAAGTCTTTAATTTTTGCCAATAAAGACCGCTATACCATCACGTTCGCGGGTCTTATTTCTGCCTGTTTTATGACAACCTACGAGAGTCGCGATGCAAAGTTCGTTAATAACTACGATAGGAATGCTAATGACAGCAGTAATTCAGTTATTGTCAAGAAGTGACATATATTTATCGCTCTGCCTTACTAAGTACATTCTAGAGCCGATCGTTGGAGAAGCAGATTTAAACATGGTTCTTTGCCACTTGTCATCGATTTAGCTGTTCAAATCAGAAAAACAGCAAAGTTTCAACAATATGAAAATCTCTTCTTAATGTAAACTACAAAACACGCATCGACCAACTGATTGGTCGATTGATGGTAGTGATCGATACAACAAAGTATAAGCTAATTGATCCATCTACAAGTATGTATGCACTTACATTCCACAACTTACAATAACAAATATGTTTGGAAGAACAAAAAACGAAGACAAAGGCATAGCTTCGTACAAATAAAGAGATAAGTCGATTGGTAGGTAGGTAGGTAGGTAGGTAGGTAGGTAGGTAGGTAGGTAGGTAGGTAGGTAGGTAGGAAGGTAGGTAGGTAGGTAAGAAGGAAGGTAGGTAGGTGGGTTTATTGCTTGGTTTATGGATAAATAGTGAGCTAGAAGCGTATGCGCATAATTCTCATCGACTGGTAAACTATTAAAACAAAAAGGGAATCAACATATTTGTACGCATCAACATATTTGTACGCATCAACATATTTGTACGCATCAACATATTTGTACGCATCAACATGTCTTTCACTGGTGTATTAAAAATAACAATATTAAAAGTATATAAATATTGATTGCACTCTTAATAAACTGTCACTTAAACAAAATAAACCTTTCGCTTCAAAGTATGCATTATTTATTTACACTGTTCATTATAATTTCTGTGTAATCCCATCTAATTTAGACCAATATTCTGTGAGCGAAGTAGTTAGATCGATAATATCGAGCCTAGTAGCTAGCTAGGTTTTTATTTTATCGACCTCGGAAGAATGGAGGGCAAAATTGACCTCAGCGGGATTTGAAATCAGAATGCAACGAGTCGGAACAAATAATGCATAGCAATTTGTCTGATATTCTAATACTTCTCTCAGCCCACCGCCCTTGCATACTTTATAATGATCACAAAAATCCTGGACGGTGTCTAAATTTATTTTATTATGGTGTCAACAAAACCTGTTGGGAAACCATATTTTAGATATAAAAACATATAAGATTCAATAGGATATTCCTCAACAGATTTAGTGGAGAAAGGGAAGTAGTTAGATCAAGATCACAGATCTGGGAGAGTAGCATCTACTTCAATTATTCAACTGAATAAATACATAAACTGAAATTAATGCATTCCAGCATAAATTTAATATCAGTTTATTTGTGTAGACACAGAAGAACCAAAAGATTGACAGAAAAGGCATTCTATCACAGTAAATGCTTGTAATTCCTTGTTTCTATAGAATAATATTCACAATCTAGTTCTTTTGTATTCAATCTACTATCCTTGTGCCCCCCCCCACTTCAAAAAAAAAAGGGGAAAAAAGGACAATTAACCAGTCTCAGAACTTTCCACCGATCACTGTGTGTGTGTGTGTGTGTGTGTGTGTGTGTGTGTGTAAGCAGACGCTGAGAAAATATCGGAAGATACTTCATTCGGAAAGCATTTTTGTCAGTTTTCCCACCGAAGTATGTCGGCGAAACATTTAAACAAATACAGATATACACCCTGTCGTTGTTTATGCACACATCTTTTCATTTACCATATATATATATATATATATATATATATATATACACATATATATACACATGCATACACATATATATATATACTCATAAAAATTACGATTTAATATCATCTGGATAATAACCTTGTAAAATGCATTCCAAAGCTCCTCAACGGGTATCGACAACCATATACAAGACGAATTCTCCGGTTAGTGTATGCAGAATTCATGTCAAAAAATTATAATGCAAGAAGATAGAATGAACAGGTTTTAACCCACATCACTCTCAAACAATTATTCCTGGATCATATTTGTATAATGATATGTATAATGTGTGAAACACTCTGCTAATACTAATACACAGAAACAATTGTAGTGATTGTGATGAAATCCTGTTCATTCTATCTTCTGGTAATATAATTATGTGTGTATGTGTATTTGTCCCTCACCATCTTGTAAACATAGGTTCTACTCATCATTTGCGCATTTTATTAAATCTATGTAATCCCACAACCATAAGTTTCCTTACGCAAATTAACTTTGAAGTACGACAAAGGCAGCCTAGCAAGTTACAACCTCAACTAATAATACCCTTCTTATTAAACTATTCTTTGTCATTGTAACCCATGCAAATTCCTCTAACCCACTACATCCCCTCTCCTTCATAGCCTCCCTACACTCACTTCCCTCTATTCAATTTCGTACATCTCTATATACCACTGTACACTTCCTCTAATACCAACCCACATTCATTATCCCACTAACCCCTGCTATCTTGACAGCCAACTTACCCCCAGTTCTGTCCATCCCCCGCTGTCTTCTCTCATACCTTCCTACATACCTTAGTAATCTCCCTCTGCCACAGAACTAGACATTTTACTTCCCTCTAATAATTGCCATTCCTTTTCTCAATATCGCAACCAATAATTCTTTAGCTTTCACCTCTAAACTTTAACAAACTCAACACAATAGACTACCATTCATATATTACCGCAACCTCCTATTTATCTTCATAGTTTTCACCTCTACTACCATTCCTTTAGTAGCCTCATTACTAAACCCTCACTCGACTTCAACTATCTTTTCTCCTCTCACCATTCCTTGTCTTAATACCCTTCAGTTCCCCCTCTAATACACTTAGCTCTCTACATTTAATCATTCCATCTTTAAACTTCTCTGCATTAAGAAATGTAAGATCTTTTCTAACCTAATAACGGAGGCTCGTCTCATCTCATGTTAAATGCACTCATACAGCTGCATTTTGTAATGACCTAAAAACAGCTTTTGGACTTCTTCCACCTCTTTAATTTTCTTGGTCTTTTGTAATCTGTGTAAGTTGAACTTATTAATATAAATATTTATGTATTTATACACATAAATTCATCATCTGAAAGTTTCCACTTTTTACTTTCTCTCGTTTTGCATGTATACATATATACATATTTTGTATTTGATGTATTTAATATATTCAATATATTTGATGTGTCTAATTTGTTTACCCCAATAACTGCTTCGATACCATCTTAACTTGATCCCTCTAATAGCCTCTCTTTACCTGATGCAATGATCCCCTGTGAAGACATCGGAATCTATGTTTGAATCTTTTGAGCACCACTAAGTGTCTTCTATACGGAGAATATCTGGATCTCATTTGTGAACTTTATATTTACACGACGGATGCTGAAAATTTCCTGGCTTGGGTGAAAAAAAAATACAGGAGGATCAGTTATGATTTTATTCAATATATTTTCCTCTCAGATTCACACACGTATTGCAGCGGTCCTAAGCACTTTAAAAGAGCTCGGCAGGTTGGGCCTCCAGCCAGGCCTTTCGTGACAACCTTAGCGCCAGGAACTTTTCAGCACCCCTTCGCATATATACTAAAATTTCGTTTAGGTTTATCGATACTTATAACTTGGTGTTACATCTCAATATACATATGCTTCAGAATAAAGCTTTCTTGAGTAAAGAGCGTAATATGAAATTGAATAAATGAAAATTGAAAAAAAATGAAATTAAATAAATGACAAGGGAACAGGAGTTACATAATCAGCTCCAATAGCTTATAATTGTTTCTGCTATAAGATGCAGTGCATCCCGAGATGAGTGCTTGTACATGACTACACAGCTTCCTCAGATTTTCTGAAATAAGGTGTAAAGTTTATTTCGGAAATCATTCTCTCTCTCTCTCTCTCTCTCTCTCTCTCTCTCTCTCTCTCTCTCACACACACACACACACACACACACACACACACACACACACACTCTCTATCTCTCACACATACATACACACATTATAGAAACACATGTGTATGAATAAATATTTATGTATGTATGTATGTATGTATTTATGTATGTATGCATGTATGTATGTATTTATGTATGTATGTATATATGTATGTATATGATTGCATTAATGTATGCATTAATCTGTGTACTTTCGTTCGTCCCTTCGAGACAAACATTAAACCCACTTGTTAGTACATTTCTTTCTGTCTTTTATCTCTCTCTCCCACTCTCTCTCTCTCTCTCTCTCTCTCTCTCTCTCTCTCTCTCTCTCTCTCTCTGTTTCTCCATCTCGCTCACACGTTGTCTTTCGCTCCATGTATATATTTTTTTTTGTCTTTTGCTTAACGAGCCTTTAATAATTTACCAGCCCCTTTCATTCCTTATCTCTCACCTCTTTTTCTCTCACTCTCTCCACGCGCATACACGCACACATGCAAGTATACACACACACACACACACACACACACACACACACACACACTCACACGCACACACACACACACACAGAGCAGTTCCTCCTTTGTTTTTGTACAAATTATTTTCTTTGCCGCCCTCATCTCAATATCGATTCGCATGTTTCGCTAACAATTCTCTTTTGCGCTCCTCCACTTCCTTCTGCTAACACGTGACAATCATTCCCTGTCGATCTATTCATTAAACTTTCTGTTTTATGCTGAAACAATTTAAACCTTGTCTTCGAACACTCGATTTCATTCCTTCTACAATTTTCTTATTGTGTTCATTCTTTTTCTTTATTTTGTAATATCCTTGTAACCTTCTTTATTTGACACTCTCTTAAGAATTTAAAGTCTATAATTATCTATATCATTAGCAGTTTCTACATAGATGCCTTTTCATCTCTCTAAAAACATTTTGTTTATTTATTTTGTTGTTTTATTTTATTTTATCTATTTCAGTCTTTCCTCCATAATTCCTTTCCTTCTCAACATACACATGGACATACGCACTCTCATAAGCATGCAAACTAACAAGACGTATGCATACGTATATACACCCATCTACATACACGATGAAGGCAAGCAAGCCGAAACTTCGAAGTCATTGTCAACCTTTTCCTTATAAAAGTTGATATGTACTTTGCAAAAAAGGAGTGAGCAATCATTGAGTTTAATACCGAATTGTACTTATATATAACTTGATATTAAAAAAATACATTAAATACCAGTTAACACATACACACACACACGTACACACACACGCACATATACACAGACAGAGACACACGTGCGTGTATGCATGTGTAATGTAAGTATTTGATAATTGTTTGCTATTAAGTCTCACTCTCTCTCTTCTCCTCTCTCTCTCTCTCACTCTCTCTCTCTCCCTCTCTCTTTCTCATCCCCCCTCTTTCTCTCTCTCTAAGAAATAGCTACCATACTCCTGGCCACTTTTTGCTCCGATTATTCCTCCCTCTCTATCTCTCTCTCTCTCTCTCTCTCTCTCTCTCTCTCTAAGCCCCTGCTCCTCGTAATTCTGAAGTGCCTCGTTAGCACACGAATAATTATATGAATTTTCTTTTTTTCATTCTGTGTGTATTTGTATGTGTACATCTGTGCGTATATATGTATCTATGTGTATTTATGTATATATGTAAGTGTAAATATATATATATACATATGTATATACACACACACACACACACACACACACATATATATATATATATATATATATATATATATATATATATATATATATTTACAAACTTGTGGGAGTGAGAGAGATACATATATATATATATGTATATAATATGGACATATATATGTACTCATGCATAAAGGCACACATAACTACGTGTGTGCGCATACATGTACACTAATACCTACATATGAATATATAAATATATATGTATATACATACATACATAATACATACATTCTTATTTACACATAAATGTATGTGCATATACATACATACATACACATATATTTATATGCTTAAACACATACATACACTAACACCTGTTTGCTTCATTCCAAATAATGAAGTGTCTTATATGGAATAGAAAATCATAATTGTATTTATGCACACAATTCTGTTCTATAGAACCATAGATATTTGAGGCCCATAGAAATTTCCATGCATCAACATTATGCTTGAATAAAGCTACAGTATTCTTCTACATGATGTCTAAATTTATAATACAAGATGTGTGTGTACGTATATATATATATATATATATATATATATATATATACATATATATATATATATATACATATTATATACATATATACATATATATATATATATATATATATATATATATATATATATATATATATATATATATATATATACATATATATATATATACATATATATATATATATATATATATATATATATATATATATATATATATATATATATATATATATATATATATATATATATATACATATACACACATATATATATACATGTGTATGTGTGTGTGTTTGTATATGAGTGTGTGTACGTGTGTGAGTGCTTTTTGTCAGATATGGTATATTGAAAATATGACAATACTCTTCTTTTTGAGCTTTTCTTTTCCTATATGCATATCAGATACTCGTAGTTTCTTTGGAACCACAAATTCCCAAATTCAATTTTATCATCGTTTCCAGCATATGTCAACCTCGCCTTGATAATTTGGAGTGATGTTGCCTTCAGGTCTGTATTTTTTATACAGTGTTGTTTATGCACACATAGTTTGCGTATGTTTTTTTTTAAGGTGTATATTTCCCTGATTGAATATCCTATAAAATAGTGCAGAACTTGATGTATCTTGTGATGTATGAAAATGCTAGTACTTTTCAGGACAGTAGATTGGATAGCAATATACTGCCAACAGAACATTCTAAAACTATAGATTCTGTTAATCATTTGAATATAGTGGGTTTCCACTATACTCTTATTTATTTAAATAAATATAAATGTGATAATATTCTAGTCATTAACTGATATTTAGTACGTTGTAAAATGAAATGGTAAGAACTTTGTTCAATACTTTTAATATTTTGAGGCATCGGCCTGAAATGGGCCAACAAATATAATAAAGTAGAATACTTCCTGGCTCTAAAGCAATGCCTTTAACGGGTTTCAACAATTCCATTTGCAACATAATTTTTTATTTCACATACATGGTATGCAAATTTTATTATGCCAAATATTGAGGTGTTTCTAATTCCTAACATATAATTAAAAAATAAAATTTCAACAACAACTACGAATTGTATGATTCTATCACAGAAGATGCAAACTATATATCCAACAACCAAATGAGACATTTCATGATCATCTTTAACGATTAAACTTCATAACTTTACTCTTATGTGATTTATCAAGGAATTTATGTTGGCCATCTGCAAAAGATTCTAGCTAACAGTTAATAATTACAGTTCTATATTCAAGAGATAGGGGATTATGTACATTATTTACATTTAACAAGATGAGGACAAATATCCGTCAAATATAAATAATGTAAATAGAGTAAAAATTACACACAAATTAAAAGAATTTATAGTGCCAAGAGTTGAAGTAGCATGGGGGAATGCACTGTGACAGCGAGACTCCGCATCCACCATTTGCTGTTGTTTCCCTACTCCTGGCGGAGTTACTGCTGAGAATTTTACGAAGTTGGAGTGCAAATCCTACCTCAACCTCTTTTAGTCACCCTTTACAACAGGCATAGGAAACATCGTGTCTATTTTTTGACATGTCAGTCCTCACGCAGCACTAGAGTAAGGTAAAGAGCAGAACACGCCGCCTGGATTGCGATTCGAAACACGATCGTCAAATCGTGAGTACATACCCTAACCACTGGGCCACGCGCCTTCATGCCAATATATTAAAAATATTATCATATTTCGTCTCTAAAGGTATCAAAATTTAAGTTACTCCTTCTCGTAAGGTGATCTAAATATTGATCTATCGATCTGGTAATTGAAATGCTTTACTTTCTGCTGATTAGCTACCACATAGAAAGTAAGTACGTTTCAAAATTTTTCTTCTTAATGGCACCCAAAAATATATGTGTGTGTATGTGTATATATTGAAATATACACACATATATACATATAGATATAATCGTAAATATATACAGACATATATATACATATAAATATAAACAAAAACATATACATACATAGTGACATATAATACACACATACACATATATGTACACACATATACATACATATCTCTCTATATACATACAAACAGACCCACACATGCCTATATACATACACACATGCACATGATAATAATACACATCGATGTGTGTGCGTGCATGTCTGTTTAAATCTTACTCACGAAATAAAATGCGAACAAGTTGTCACACAATCATATAGAACTCCTTTGTTTTACTTTGCTACCTTTTTTCTTTTAAATCCTGTTTCCTATATTTATCGATATTTTCTCATGTTTCCTATTTTTGCCGAATATTTTACCAGTTTATTTCGATTTCTATTGGATTATGCATGATTGAGAGAGTGTATGCTAACTTGAGAAATGTGACAAGTTTATGTAGATATATTTACCTAAACTGGAACGTGACAAACATACGTAGATATGCTAAATACATGCAGTTCAAGACTACCGAAATATATTTGTTCAAGATGGTCTTTCGATTTATTTCTATTTGATGATATCGTGCAATAGACATAAAGATCATTAGATTTATGATTTTATTTTTATATCGTTGATATCGTTAATGCTCTCATTTATTACACACTGACACACACAGACACACAGACGCACACAGACACACAGACACGCACAGACACTCAGACACACACACAAACTTTCTGTCTGTCTCTCTGTCTCTCTCCCCCTCTCTCTCTCTCTATATATATATATATGTATCTTTACAAATGTATCTTTACATACATATATTTATACGTGTATTTCTCTATACACACACTCTCACACACACACATAAACTCATATAAATACATACATAAATACATACATATATACATACATACATACATACATACGTACATACATACATACATACATACATACATACATACATACATACATACATACATACAGTGCCATCCGGAAAAAAGTATTTTCTGAAATGAATATATAGAACCCTCCTTCTATTGAATATGTACGCAAATGTCAGCACAAGGAATACTGGTGGAACATCTGTCACGTGTAAGTATAACACGCCGGATATTGTTGTTTGGGACACATAAGAAAAAATATGCACCATCATATAGGTCAGTTGTCCTGCTGATGTAAATACGTATTTGGAAATCAAAGAGAAAGAAGATAACTATGGTCAATTGCTTCGAAACCTCCAGCTTCTACATCTGGATTATAAATTTACATTTATACCAACTATAATTGGAGCACTTGATTCTGTAAGTAAATGTTTAATTGTCAATCTGGATAAGCTTGGATTTTCAGAAAAAAGAAATCAACCAGCTTACCTGCACATTACACATACAACTTCTTAGAAGAAGGGTAAAACCACGCAAGACTTTCCTCAGGTTTAAAATGTGACATGGTTTTCGTTAACTACATCCAACGATGGAGCATTGTATCTTTGTTAAAAACCAGTTCCTTCTTCAAACGAAGAATTTAAATAATTAAAAACAGAAGACATACATATATACATACATACATATATACATACATACATACATACATACATACATACATACATACACACATACATACATACATACATACATACGTACGTACATACATACATAAACCACAACACATATACGATGATGTGAATTCAGCTGCCCTATCGAAGTGATTTATTCTCACAGGAACTAATGTATATAAGGGTATGCATTCCACAGAGACATGTAATTTAACATACTTATGCGGCAGAATTTGCGTGATACAGTGTGTTACAAGTGTGTTTCCTCACTTTCTGTTTTCACACAAAAGGCTTGGGTTGATCCGAAGTTACATGATTATATATAAAAAAAAAAAAAAATTTTCCCAAGATGCCACACATTGGAATCGAACCCGGGATCATGTTGTTCCGAACAGAATTTCTTAACCAGTCGTCCACCCACAAACAGACAGATAGATAGATAGATAGATAGATAGATAGATAGATGGATAAAGAAGCAGATACATAAACACAAATATTGATTCCTACGTGCGTATGTGTCCGACTGTGTGTAAACCATCACCATTCCAATGCCTTTCTTCAATTAGTTGTAAAAATCACACATTTGCACATGTATAAATAGGTACCTGTATAAACATACACATGTATGTATGTATATATATATATATATATATATATATATATATATATATATATATATACAATGGTACATGAACATATTTAGACAATTATACATACCTATGTAGATACATTCTCACATTATATGGAGTTACAATAACACATATAACCTGTCAACCGAGCCGTTACCCAATTGATCGATGTGCCAAACAAATACCCAATCAACCAAACATCTAGTCATCAAACCAACCAATGAACTAACCATCCAAAATACACACCCAACAGCTAACAAACAAACAACCAATTAGACAACCCACCAACTAAACAATCCCTCAACCAACAGACCGCTCATCCAAGCAACGAACCACTTAAACAGTTGTCGAATTAAAAGTCACAAGCAGCTGATTGTCTTATCACTAGACAGTCCCTTTGAGCTCCAACAGAGATATTATCCGCAACCGAACGGTTTCGATGTGTTTAGTTATGTTTGTATATTTTGCAAAATAAACATACATTTTAGCTTCTGTTTATCCAAAACCATCATGTTTCGAATAAGAATGATACGATGGTTGATAATAATGGCGACGATCACGAGAAGGAGAATGATGATAATGATGAAATAAGTGTAGAAAAATATTGTAGTGAAGATGAAGGTATGGAGATAATAAAATTGATGGTAATAATGATTTATTTGCAATAGGGACGTCGGTTTTTTTACCATAATTATAACTTTGACAATAGAGACAATAATAAAAGCAAGAAGGGAAGAATAAAGAATAAAAACAAAAGCGTGATGATAAAAAGAAAGCAATAAATAAATGCTGGTGAGAACTGTTAAAGGAATGAGATATACCAACCAAAACAAAAATGGCCCATCTAATCACTTTTAACTCGATCAAATTCCATCGATCAGATTTAATCGACAAAAATTTAGTCGAGCGAATCTATGGCTGAAGACATTTTCCCTAAGCATTCCGCAGGACCATAGAATACGTTAAATAAAATATTGACAAATAAAATATTCAATAAGGAAATAGGAAATTAAGCATCGAAGTAATAAGTTACTAAGACTTAAATGAAGTTGACTGTGAGAGAGATATGGTAGGCTTGAACGTTAAAATTCAAAAGCTGCAGTTCCAAGCGTTAAAAGCAGAAACGCAAAATTGTAAGCCTCAAGATCTTTGAAGACAAAATCAAAGTTTAAAAAGTGACAGCAAACTGCCATTATTATACTGAAACACAACTGTTGAAAACAACAGTTTCTTATAGGAATCCAACTCTTATGAGTAAAAACACAAATTATAAACAGAAACTCAGAAGTTAGAATGTAAAAGCCACGAGTTAAAAAACATACACAACAGTTAAAAACAATAACCCAACTGTTTTACAAATAAAAATCCAGGAGATATACACAGATTTCTGTTAAACTTTCCAAACTAAGCAATACAAACACGTACAACATAAACCAGACAACTGATTATGTCATATATCCAGGGCCTCTACGATAAATATCTTAAGACAATACAAAACTGATTTGGGTCCCACGGGGCCTCCTCTCAACTTCGATTATTAAAAATGAAAATGAAGCCTGTATTTTAATTTAAGCTCTTAAAAAAAGATTATATGATTGTAAAATATGATTTTGTAAAATTTAGTCTTTATTTTTTTGGAGAAATATATCTTTATGATATCTCATGAACAATGTAAATAGCCTTTAGTGTAAACCTAAATGCATGAATTTCATGGCTGATATCAGGCTAGTACTTTATTTTGTGATCATAGTTTATTTTGTGATTCGAAAGTATCTCCATAGTTTATGACGAAACGAAAATAAATAAGGTAATATGATGAATGGATCGAATTCACTGTTTTCTGAAAGATAATTTGTACAGATATTTTGATTTCTTATACATCAACATGAATTATGTGAAACCTTAAATCTGAAATATTTCGGACAATTTTGGACGGTTGAGTGCAATAAATTTTCAACAGAGATTCAAAAATAGATGAACATATCTGATAATACTCTTCACAGGTGTAATCTTCATAGATTCCCAAGTTGAAATGCTCTGTGCTTTTCATAAGAAAATACATCAACTCACGAAGAGCCATACTTCATTATGGCTTTATTAGTTACCCAACCTTCGAACTGATCTATCAACTGAGCACCCTCTTATAGACTCAACATATAGCGTAACAGTCACAGTGTTAAATGCTCTGTTCATTTCATGGGGAAACATATAGGGTCCTGGTATAAAGATGAGAAAACGAGGAAAAACACGAAAACACACGTTTACTAACTTTTGTAAAATAATGCATTGTGTGTGCTCTGGGATTTGGATCGATCTGTATGCAGAGGATCCACCTTCAAAGCCCAGCAACTAACCTATGGACATGGGAACAATCGGAATATGAGTATTGGCCTGGCGTGGTTGTGTCGTAAGAAGTTTGCCTCCCAACCACGTGGTTCTTGTCTCAGTGGAACCTTGGGTGTCTTTACTGGACCTCGGGCCGACCAAGGTCTTCTGAATGGAGTGGATTTGGCAGACAGAAACTTTAAAAATCCCGTCGTATACATCTTTGTGTATGTGAGAGTATGTGTGTGCGTATGTCTGTCTTTGTTCTGCCAACCACCGCTTGAGAATCAGTGTTGGTTTGCCTACGTCCCCATAGCTTAATGGTTCGACAAAAGACGCCGATCGCATAAGAACCAGGCTAAAATATAAGTAATGGGTCGATTTGTTCCACTAAAATCCTTCAAGGTGCCACCCCAGCATGGCCGCACTCTAATGACTGAAACAAGTAAAAGACAAAACGATAAAATATAAAGATAATGAAGCAATCCCAGCATTTTATCTGGCGTAGGTGTTACTTTTGCGTCTGCTGCTGCAGTCGTTGCTGCTGTTGTTGTTTATATAATTGCTGATACTATAGATACAGGATTACTTCTAATACCACTAGACACAGGACAATGATCCCAGCAATAAACCATAAAAATACCCCCATGACAAGAATGATAATGAGGAAGATGACAATGACAAAAGCGACAGAGGTGATGATGATTTTGGTGAGGATGATTTTGATGATGATGGTAATGATGATGATGATGATGATGATTAGTAATAATGATGTTAACGTCAATATGTATTTGATAATGTTAGAAAGAAAATCAAGATAACAATAAACCTCGTAAATTGAAATTATTCAGAAAAATAAATATTTTTTCAACCAAACATTTCACAGAATGTTTGTATTAGATTAAAATATGAAAATAAATATCCAAAAGAACAAAAAAAGCTTATTAATAAAAATTTAATGTTGAAATTACAGAAGAAATAGAAAAATAAAATCAAAATATCGAACAATTCCAAGCATAATCTGCTACCCATTGTGTACTTTTATATAAACATCTTTCTTTTTTATGCTTCTCCACACTTTCTCTTTTTTTTTCTTACAACTTTATTGCGCCACCCTCTCATCTTGCGTATCTTGATTCTGTTCATATTCTTCACTTATATTTTCACACCATCAATGCTCTGGCAATGTTCCCATAGACATACTGCGCCAAACTGAAGACTGAATAAACACTTAAAAACGAATACAGTAAACACATTTCAAAATTGTAAGTTATAATCTTGAGTCATAAACGAGCTTACAACTACAGAAAGCATTTCTTTCCTCGAAGCGTACTCGCTACCTTCAGAAGACGGAGGAAAGAGAATGTATGAAAATTAAGGCACAAAAGAATGAGGCCAACTACTCATACGCTATTTAATTCTCTTCACGATTCTTCACACCTTTTCAACAAAGTATGAAAATATATTAACCAAAGCAAACACAAATATAGGATTATAAATCACTAGCCTGCGATACTATATAACATCTTCCATTAACTACATTGTAGTTCTATATTACGTTAGTAGGCAACTAATTTATATCCCAAAAGTATTTACATCATCTGTTGTCGCAAATAATCTCAATCCGGTATTACCCAATATATTTGTCTGCTATTCTAGTCAACTCATACCTTTTCTTTGTCTCTGCACCCTTCTAACTTCAATTCGCTTCAATTCTCTTCGCACCGCCCTCGTTTTTCGCGTAGACCTAGACTTTCAGTTGCCCAAACTCAAGAGGCATTGTATCAACCTCATGTATCAACTCAAAAGTAAAGGCTAGT
Source organism: Octopus bimaculoides (assembly GCF_046866305.1). Taxonomy (NCBI): domain Eukaryota; kingdom Metazoa; phylum Mollusca; class Cephalopoda; order Octopoda; family Octopodidae; genus Octopus; species Octopus bimaculoides. The sequence goes on from NC_142940.1 coordinate 35,608,156, forward strand.
TTCCTTCTTCCTGGCTAAGTCACTAAAAAATGCACCGAACTTCCAGTTTACAAGTATAATATATAAATTTACTACGCACACCAAGACAAAAAGAGATATAATTAATAAATTACTGACTAAAGCACAGGGGTTACGTAATCACTTTCATTAGCTAACAGACGTTTCTACAAGAAGGAACCGTCCGTACACCTAGAGTTGAGTGTAAATGCTTCCTCAAAGCCATTTGAATGTGTTTGTGTGTGTGTGTGTGTGTGTGTGTGTGTGTGTGTGTGTGTGTGTGTGTGTGTGTGTGTGCGCGTGTGTGTGTGTGTGTGTTTCCACCTTTTATCTTTTTTTATTTTACTTTTTTCAGTTATTTGACTGCGGCCATGCTGGTGCACAACCACGAGGGGTTTTAGTCGAAAAAATCGACCTCAGAACTTATATAAATGGTACACGATTTAAGCAAAATTTTCTGAATTAAAATAGTTTTCCTACTATGTGATGTTTATTCTACATTCGTATTTTGAGTCAACTATAGTGAAATTACTCACCCGTAATAATCAGTATAAAAATAGAAATTTGAATTTACCATACAATGCGGCAACTCTGATTCCCATTGAAATTTTGCTTCATAGTAAGAAGCTATCTGTGCGGGGCAGTTATACGTTATTGTACGAAGATATTTCAGGTTTTTGATGAATATGAAACTTCATATTACGTTATATAACTAATGAAGGGACTATGCCAGAAATATTTCATTTCACTATTTCTTGCTTTTAGCATGCTGATCGTGTTCGGATTTATACCTCTAAAATATGCACACACACACACACACACACACACACAACCCTCTCATATATATATATATATATATATATATATATATATATATATATATAAATCCAAAAGTATATATGCATGTAGCTGCTTGTTGGGATATGGAAATTAAGTTCCTTGGAAAACCTTGGAAAACTGCAGCTGGATCGAATTTAGCTGAATCGGAATGGTCTCTCGATAAATATTTTAATTCGATTGGTTTTTATGCAGTTACACGCAATTTTCTGCCGCAGAAAAAAATCAAAATCGGACACCACGTGTTTGAGTGAACTAAGTTTGACTACACTTCTCTCTGGGAAGTCCAGGGATTCCAGTGTAAGTTTATAGTTTTCCCTCGCATTAAATACAAGAATTTCTGAAATCTCTGTAACATATTGGATAATATGAAGTTATAAAATCGTCTATTATTAAAACTTGTATAAGTAGTCTAAGACCGTATTGTCTGGCCATATCAGTTAGTGGGATGCAAAGTTCAGAGCCACGATAACATACAACCTATAATGTAAAATATCTAAAAAAATATGTATAACACTTTGCAGGGACGGTACATGCAATTGTCTTACTAACAGTCTACAATAATCTCGATATCATATTGGATATATAGAGTTTATACAGATTGTCAATACGTATAACTTGTACAGGTAGTCTAGGACTGTATTGTCTAGCTATATAAGTTAGTGGGATAGAAAGTTCAGAGGCGCGATGACATACAACCTATAATGTACAAGATTTAATATAATACAAATAACACATTCCACATATACTGTCGCATCAAAAACCAAATTACAAGTATAAACACGCGTATATTCAGGACAGTTTACATTCATTATTAAAGCTGATGTTAAGCATTACAGCTGGACCGTCGGGTTATACCGTAGTAAAAGTTCAAAAGTTCTCGTGCAGGATTTTGTCACTTGAGGGGCGGGCGGGTTTAAATTATCTAGCTGTTTTTTTTTGTGTATTTAATTTGTAATCCTTATATACTGTTTGCATCGTACTGTGCAAAACTATGTTTGCTTGTGTGCAAACAGCTAGACAATCTCTCCGAAAATCGATTAATAATCATACCATCGTCAAAAGTATAGACAATGATTCTTCGGAGTATAGATGGAATTTCCTGGACAGGATGTTGTATGGACTCGCATGTCTTACTATTGACCAAGTTAATTCACATTTAACCTTCTCGTCTCTCTGTTTCCAGACGAAATCAGCTAGTTATATTGAGTACCATCTATTAACCTTTTCGAAGTTGGCTATATGGTTCCTATATCGATTTTTGAAAGAATCGACAAAAATTCCGATACACACATACGGGCCTCCTCGGGTGTTCACTGTGCACTTATATATCATATTACAATTCGTAGAGAGGTTCTACAGAGGACATTTCGTTAAAAGTAGAATTAAAAATTATATATATATATATATATATATATATATATATATATATATATATATATATATATATATAAGTGTGCGTCTAAGTGTGTAAACAAATACTTGTATGTATGTGTGCATGCCCCTCAAACCAACAAACTAACGACCATTCATTTATAATCGACCGGGGAACATGATACCCAGCACGGTGCGAGATAACAGTTAGACGCCTGCTGCTAATAACACCATCTTGATTACCACAACAATCAGCGAGAACGTGCCAAGGAGAACTCAGTGTATCTAGTGGGATATCTTTTTCTACACCAAGCACCTGAAATGACACAGACTGCACTGATTGATTCAACACAACTAGATGCACAATATCCTACTCCACTCGGACAGATACATGAGGGGTCGAAACGATCGTCGTGCTGAATAAAGATTCGTATTAAATCCATCTTCCGCTTCCTTTATCAATTATGAACTCAACAAATACTGCAGATTTCCTGACGTAGATCCAGTGAAAATTATATCGTTACTGTGGATGACATCAGGTAGCCCGAATGGTGAATGTACTTTAATTGACACACTAAGAGACATACACCCAAAGTCAAGTACTTACACACACACACACACACACACACACACACACACACACACTCATATATGTTCATACATACAAATTGATTATCTTCCTTGTGTAGTTAGTCTAATCAGTAAAATTTCTGTATTTCATATTTTCTTTAAGTTTCTAAAAGCATATTTTTTACTGTCTTAATATTGTATTGTATTGTCGCATTGTTACTTTATTTTTAATTCTGAAGTCATTCTGTCAGATGAAATACACAACCACAAAACAAATGTCTCAGTGTGTAAAAATTTGACACTTACAAACATATCCAGTATTTATATTATTTAATTGTCTTAATTCGCTTGTATATAATTTTATGATTATCATATTGGCGTGGAAGGGATGTCATACACGATATAATGAAAAGAATAAATACTCCACAAACACTGAAGAATTTCAGAATATTTTGGGTTTACTTACATTAACATTCGGATACCAGTATCAGATGAATTGACTAAATAATTTTGTGATGCATGGAAAATCGGCCGGTGAATACGATTAATGAAGGCTTCTACTGCACTTCCACCAAGGACACCTACTCTTGCGTCCAATAACTGAAATAGAAAACAATATTGATTCTTCTTAGATTGGTTGTTTGATTGATCGAATTGCCTTGGTATTTTACCAGTATATTTTTATTGATCTTGAAATAATATTGATGGAAATCAAATTTGACCGGATTTGAACTAGGATTTTATAGTGACGAAACTAAAAATAAACTTCAATGCATTTTGTCTGACTTGTAAGGGTTGCAAGAACTGTCGTACATATTGTTCGAGGTCATACCGATTCTGTGACTGCGCCAAATTAAAGATAGAGGGAAATAATAATAATAATAATAATAATAATAATAATAACAACAACAACAACAACAACAACAATAATAATAATAATAATAATAATAATAATAATAATAATGATAATAATAATAACAACAACAACAACAACAATAACAATAATAATAATAATAATAATAATAATAATAATAATGACCCCAGTGCTTAACTGGTATTTAATTTATCGACCGCGAAAGAATGAAAAGGCAAAGTCGACCTTGGCAGAATTTGAACTCAGAACGTAGCGGCAAAAGCATTTGGCCCGGCGTGCTAAAGGTTCTGCCAGCTCGCCCTTCTACAAGGCTTGAAAAATGACTTTTTTTATTAGTAATCATATTATGACTACAGGGATCCAAAATGAAACATATGGGTTAAAGTTTGAGCTGGAAAGGGATAGGGACTTTATGGGATCTTCATGCTTCTCTCAAAGTTATTAGCACAGACACTGAAGAGATATGACAACAAGATCTAAAAGTATCTGGATTGCAGAAATTCTTTCCTTAAGAGATGACATCTATGTATCATTTGATTTTCACCAATCCAAAATGTTATTGAGAAAAGGCTGCAAGAAATTCTCTAGAAAACATCAGAAATGATTTACATTAACAAAATTGAAATATTTGACAAAACAAAGGAAGAGGTACAACTGGGTAAGAAAGAAAACCAAATGACTAGAGTATTATTGATTTTAAATCTCCTGTGAATATTTTACCTATTTTCTTTTATTACTTATTTCCAGTAATTCAGTCTCTTTCCTTTTTCAAAATTGCTTTCGATTTAATATAGATGACTATTGGGTGTATCTTACTTTCGTACTGGAAGCTATTACCAACTGCCACTAAGCGATTGTCCATCCTCTCTGGAAGCTGAGAGAATTTCAATAAAACACGAATTTACCGTCCATGTTTTGTAATATACCCTAATTCATCATTGTTCTACAAATAAATGCCACTGATGATTTAGTTATTTCTCTCCTCACACATACACACATGTATGTATGTATGCATATGCCCAAGCGCAAATTTGGAGGGAACATTATAAAATAATATATTTATGTTTTACTTATATCAAGATGTATATAATTTTACAATATGCCCCCAGACTTGAATTTTTGTAAGAATATTCTGTAATCTTTATAACCAAGGAGTCATTTCGCAAAAGATTTCACTAAAATACCATGAATTCTCTTTACAAGCTGCATCTCCACATTAGAATGGAACAACGATTTTCTAAGATAATGGTTATACACCGGACAATTAACGTGCACTTTACAAATATTACACACACACATACACACACACACACACACACACATACATACACTCACACACACAGATTACACACTGCACATACGCATACACTCATACACACAATCTCATACACATCCTTTTGCTTTTACATTTTTCCAAGAGTTGATTGTAGGTGGTAGATGCTGTAGTGGATTACATCCACTTCAATAATTCAATACTATCTATGTTATCAGTCCCGAAAGAATGAAATATGAATAAAAAATTACGTAAATATAGTGTTCCAATTCCTCCATCGCACTACAGTTTCTGTAATATTTCGTCCCTTTAATGGTACCGTTAATAATTTTTGAGAGAGTTCTAATGCTTCAAATTCATGAGAAAAAGGTTAGTGGATTATATCTACTCACTATTTGACTAGTACTTTATTTTATCGACAGTGGAAGAATGAAAGACAAATTTAATTTAGGCGGGATTTGAACTCAGAACATAAAATTCGAGACTAAATAAAACGCGATATTTTACTCGATGCGAAAATAAGTCAGTTAATGAAGTAATACTATTGAACTGTAAAATAATTGAAGAAGACTTGGCGTTAATGTACGAGGGAGTGCTGAAAAGTTCCTGGCTTTGGGGTAAAAGAAAATACAGGAGGATCAGTTAATTATGATTTCATTCAACATATTCTGCTCTCAGATTCAGACACTTATGGCAGTGGTCATGCAGTTTTCTAAGCCCTATAAAAGAACTAGGAAGTGTGGGCCTCGAACTAGGCCTTCTACGATACCCTTAAAATCAGGAACTTTTCAGCACCCCTTCGTAAATGTTCACTGTTCGGTAAAGACCGATTTTAGTTGCTGACCTCAGATAGTTAAAAGGAGTTGTTTCCAGCAGAATTTGAAATCGGAATGTAACGGTAAATAAATGATATTGCAAGTCATTTTGTATGACGCCCTAAGAATTCTGCGAGTCTCAAATTTCTTAATCCAATAATAAATATTTGTAAAAGCCTTGACAGTAATGTAATTTTTCGCATGTGTCAGAAAGTGCATTACGAAAGATTAATGGCAATAATGTAATATGTTTATGTAATAATGATGAAATATTCTGATATATATGTTCTTTAAAATATCTTTCAAGAACAACAACAATAACATAATAAAAATTACTTTGGTGATCTCGTGTTTTAAATCTATTTCCGTATTAAAAAAAGAAATAGTGGTGGAATATAAATATAAATTTCTTTAGAGTAAGAGAGAAAGATATAGCCTAAAAGTAATTTCTATTCTGGCGAGAAAAGTCATTTAGTGCAATTAATATATTTCTTAGGGCAGAAAACTTAGTTTCTTGGCAAATGGAGGGTGAACGATGCGATGTGCTTTTGTTACCTGAACATCCATTTTTAAAATTATTACATCCAGGACAGCATCCTCTTGAATACACATCTCTTTACATTCCTAACAAATTTTAGTAAGATTTCAGGGAGAGTTAGCTACTGTTTCTGCCATCATGTTTTGCGATGTTTAGTTGTTCCTTTACATACTGAGTTCAAGTTCTACTTAGGTTTCTCTCACTTTTTTATTACCTATGTATCGACTTTTGAAGGAAGAAAACTTTAAAATTTATATGTACCAATCATTAAAATAAGAAGTAGGCTCCATGTAGTGGTTCCCAAACATTTCCGGGCTGCCGCTCCCCTGACACCCAGGCCACATTCCTAGTGTCCCCCTACCCAACTAACCATCACAAACATAGACCTCTTTCTGAAGCAAATTCAGAGCAATTGTATTTCACAAATAAAACTTAACCTAATGAACCTATTATTTTGTTGTTTTTATATGAATCCCTACCCCACTTTTTACATGAATCACTACCCCCATTATCACCCTACTTTTCTTCAACGCCCTATTGGAACTTTCCACCGCCCACAAAGGGACAATACCGCCCACTTTGGGAACCACTGTTCTAGAATGATGCGGCGATACTGGGGTATATCCCAATGACTGAATAGATTGGAAATAATAATCAGTTATAAGGGATGATCACATTAATTTTTAAATCTTTATAATCGAGTACTTATTTAGGCGAGAGTCTTACGAGATTGAACAACAGTAATATCCAAGATAACGTGAGGAACATTTCGATTCAAGATAATGTGAAGTAGCGGCAACTGAGATTCATAACTGAAAATTGAAATTAGATCAAATCGTGACTCATGAACTGCAGTTTGCTTGGATTTTACTTTCATTTTGCTAGATACATTGCAATCAACGTAACTAGAAATAAAACCAGGTAATCTGGTTAAATATAATTTGTTCAGTTACTGTATAACTATACGTCGAAGAAACAGAAAATTAAACATTTCGCAGAATTCGCAACAAGTTAGTGCAATATACAACCGAAATAAATTACGGCAGAAGTCATGATAGTTTATATTGTCGCAAACAATATAACAGTTGAGAAAATTTGAAATAATTACATTGACTTCGATCCTGGACTTTAAAATAACCATAATTTAAAACTGAATTAAAACAGGGGAAAAAGTTTATAAAATATGGATAGTGATGGTTTGCATTAATTCAATGCTAGATTAGTCAGCCCAAATTTGATTTTCTTATGTAGAATGCTATTTTATTTTTTAATTTTTATTGTTGTTACAACAACGATATCAAATTCAATCCACATTGGTTAATATGAAAGATTGCATCATTGGTGAGTTGTCATTGAAGTGTACTGCACAGCCTCCTGACTTCTTTCCATCGCTGTTTTACTGAAGGGTATAACCGAGCAGCTAACCGGTGAGGTTTTGTTCAAGTCATCATTCCCTACAGCGAATATTTAGTGTGATAAAGTATTCTTCTATATGTATGTTGAAAACAGGGTAATGTTCTGAAGAACACAATGCAGAATTATTGAAATGCAAATAAGCAAAACTTCACCCGATAAACCTAATTCAATCATCTGCATCCCATTGAAATTATTTAATGTTTGTATACACGAGGAAAATTAATGCAAAATATTGATTTTATATAGCTTGGAAGAAGCATTTGACATTAGCACTACACAGTACCGATGTTGGGTCATGCAAACACTATTTATTCAACTCCTTTGTTCGGTTCTCATTTCTTCTTTTAGAAAAAAGAAATTTGCCAAAATCGGAAAAAATAAATAAATGAAAACAGACTAGTTCTTTTAAAATATCTATTTCAGTAGTTCTCTTGTCAAACTTGACTACCTTAACTTGGGAGTTCATTTTCTGACAGATAACATGATATCGTTCTATAACATTAGTAATGGAGTAATATCTAAAGCACAGAAATATATTTGAATCAGTAGACATATTTTCATCTTCTACTACATTGATTTTCTGGTGACTGAAAAGATATTTGTATCTTTCAGCATTCGTTAGTATATTAATAAGTACCTATCATATTTGAGTTCGAAACAACTTTAGAGTTCAAAAAGGAAAAAGGAAGAATTTTAGTATTTAACTATTTTACCAAGAGCGTTAATGACGTGAGGTAAGTGACATCGTTCCAATGTGAAATCGATGACATTTCAACGACACAAATCAATTTGCGTCACTTCACTACAGATTGGTGTGCCATTCTCATATGACAAAAATTGTGTTTGTTTATTTCAGAAGATACCAAGACGGCATTAGATCTGACACTCTACTCCCTCAATCAGCCTAACCAGCCATACTTCTTATAAAATGTAATTGTCAAGTTATTTACGAGTAATTGTTATGTGAAACGGAACAAACGCCGAATCATAAATATATTCTCATGCACATAGATATATTCTCATGCACATAGATATATTCTCATGCACATAGATATATTCTCATGCACATAGATATATTCTCATGCACATAGATATATTCTCATGCACATAGATATATTCTCATGCACATAGATATATTCTCATGCACATAGATATATTCTCATGCACATATTCTCATGCACATAGAAGTAATGAATATACTGTCGTACACAGGAATATGCAGTCAAGACCATCCGATTTGACTATCTTTACTGGGACATATCTACCGATTTTCTTCAAAATACACCAGACTACCTTCAACACACAAATTATACATTGAAATACCGATACTAATAGTTAGTTGTGTTTGGACAAGTTTCCTTAACCAAGGCACATCAGAGATTAATAGGCGACAACAACGACAATAACAACAGCAACGTCAACAATAGCGACGACATCACACGACGACAGCGACAAAAGGAAAAGTGATAATCGCGTATTCCAGCATATTATGACCTATTTCAGCATATGTGAAATTCCGCCATTATGAAAAATTTCTGTAAACAATATTGTGTTTGTTTATTTCAGAAGATACCAAGACAGCATTAGATCTGACACTCTACTCCCTCAATCAGCCTAACCAGCCATACTTCTTATAAAATGTAATTGTCAAGTTATTTACGAGTAATTGTTATGTGAAACGGAACAAACGCCGAATCATAAATATATTCTCATGCACATAGATATATTCTCATGCACATAGATATATTCTCATGCACATAGATATATTCTCATGCACATAGATATATTCTCATGCATGAGATATAGATATATATTCTCATGCACATATTCTCATGCACATAGAAGTAATGAATATACTGTCGGTGATCATAATATAGTAGCATTCAGCATTTGTCAACATAATCTTGTTCCTGCAATTAAATTGTTTTAACTATTACCTTTGTTGAGAAGACAAATGACTCAGCGAAACTACGCCAAGGAATTTGAACTCATGACATATCGTTAGCTAACGGCTAATGAACTGGATCTAATAAAACAATGTTGAAATAAGACAAATACAAAGAAATATTACATAACTTTGGAATGAGACAATGCAAGTAGTCAATAATATTTTTTTCCTGCTTAGATTGTTTCTTGCTTCAGTATGCCGAAGCTTTACTGGTATAATTCACTCTGGCGTCAAACAAAAGAATAGTTTGAAGCTTAAATATCTACATCTCAGTGTAGCACCATTGATAGTTATAATCATTGAAGAGAAAAGTAATTACGAAAAGACTAGACGAGAAATCTAGTAGAAATCGTAATCAGTAAAATTATAAATGTAATTTGAAAATACTTTCGTTTCATTTTCGTTTTGTGGCGATAGCTAATAAAAATAAGAAGAAAAATGCAACAAATTTTCTTTTAGTTATAAAACAAAAATGAGAATGAGAATATAATTGCTTGAAGTTAACAAATTAATGTCCATTTCCGTTTGTCTTTCGATTAGATGTAAATTGGAAAGAATCCATGAAAATAATAGACGCATGACATGCATACATGACAAGAAATCAGTGAAAATGTCTGATGTGGATTCTGCATCTTATTATAGGTAAAGTAGATCATTGAAAATATTAAAGTCACCGCGAGGAAAAAATAATAGGTATTATAATATAAGCAGGCAAGCCTAACTCAGCTAATCTTTCATTCGGTTTCGTCCAGATGAAATTTTACTACGGCAGTATTGAATCAATGTAACAATTGTCGATGTTACAGTGCGTTCGCTGTCACATCTGTCTCTTCGTTCTGAGTATTTACAGCGAGGTGATACGAAGCTAAGGCTCAGTACAAAACTTGTGTCGGCGAAAGAACTACCAAAACTACATCTTGATTATATATCGAAGTGGAAAACTTTTATAAGTTAAAAAAAAAGTTATCGGGTGTACCATTTAGTACACAATCGTTCAATTCCTTATATATATATATATATATATATTATCTTTTAACTGTTTCAGTCATTAGACTCTGCCAATGCTGGGGCACCACCTAGGAGAATTTTAGTCGAATTTATCGACACCAGTACTTACGTTTTGTAAACCCTGGTACATATTCGAGCGGACACTTTGCCGAACCACTAAGTTACAGCGATGTAAACACACCAACATCGGTTGTCAAGCAGTGGTGAGGGACAAGCACATACACAGACACACTAACATATGTATACATATATATACATACATATATATGTATATCAATACACACACACACATATATATATATATATACAAACATATAGATATATATATATACACATAAGTATATATCCATATATATTTAGGCACATATATATATATACATACATATATATATATATATATATATATATATATATATATATATATATATATATATACATATATACAGGCGCAGCGTGGGTGTGTGGTAAGAAGCTTGCTTCCCAACCACATAGTTCCAGGTTCAATCCTACGTAGCACCTTGGGCAAATGTCTTCTGCTATAGCCTCTGGCCGACCAAAACCTTCTCAGTGGATATGGGAGACGGAAACTGAAAGAAGCCCGTCACATATATATATATATATATATAGATATATATATATATGCGTGTATGTGTGTGTATTTGTGTATATGTCTGTGTTTGTCCACACCACCATCGCTTGATAACAGATGTTGGTGTGTTTACGTCCCCGTATCTTCGCGGTTCAGCAAAAGAGAGGGATAGAATGTGTGTGTGTGTATATATATATATATATATATATATATATATGTATTATATATATATATTATATATATATATATATATATATATATATATATATATATATATATATATATATATATATATATATATATATAGACGTAATTATATGTATGTATATATTTGCAGACCCAAACATGCAAGCAAGAAAGAATACAAATACTCAATATAACGTGTAAATTTCAATGTTCCATTTTGTTGCAAACTAAAATATTCGTAAATCGTTACTTTGAGGTTTCAGCTTTGGACCTCCGAACGAGAACGAACGAAAGGAATGAATACCTAATATTGGTTCAAATTTGGGCGCAAGGCCAGCAATTTTGGCGGAGGGGCTAAGTCGATTACATCGACACTAATGCTCAAGCGATACTTGTTCAATCGACTCCGAAAGGATGAAATGCAAAGTCGACATCGGGAGATTTTGAACTAAGAACGAAATGACTGACGAAATAAGTATTCTGCCCGGCGCTGGAACGATTCTGCCAGTTATCCGCCTTTCGAATATCTCATATTGATTGGAAGATTCTTGAGTACAGCACCGAGAACGAATGAGTGTTGTTAGACAATTATATATGCACACACATAGACACACGCACACACACACACACACACACACTCACACACACACACACTCACACACACACACAAGCACACACACACACACACACACACACACACACACACACACAGACACACACAGAGGTATGCATATATGCATGTATTCATATGTATGAATAAACTTTTGTGAGATAAGGAGGCAGAAGGGAGGAGAAAAAACAATCTAAAAGAGGAAAAGCAGAGTATGAGATGGAATGAAGGGAGGAAATGCTGAAGAAAAATACCAGAGAAGAGGAGTTGGGTAGAAAGAAGAAAAGAGAATACGGAAAAGGAAGAGGGTGAGAAAGAAAAATTAGAAGGTAGAGACGTGGTAATAAAAACGAAGGACCAAAATGAGGATGAGGATCATGATGATGATGGAGAAGAAGAAAAAGAACAACAAGAAGAGATAGTAGTAGTAGTGGTGGTGGTAGGATAGTGTTTCATGCAGAAAGGAGTGGAAACAAAATATGCGTATGAAAATAATATAAATGATGATAATAAATACATGCATATATGTGTGTGTGTATGTGTGTATGTGTGTGTGTGTGCGTGCGTGTGTGTAATTTTTGGGACTTATGGGTATATGTCAATTAGCGTGTTGAGTAAAGCGCGTTCACAGTTTCGGTTACCTGATGTCATCCACAGTTGGGATATATAGCCACTCATGAATTCCGCAATTCTAGTTGAAATAATAATAATAATTGACGAGGGAAACGGAAGATAGTACTAAATCTATCTTCCGTTTCCTTCATCAATTATTATTATTATTATTATTATTATTATTATTATTATTAGTAGTAGTAGTAGTAGTAGTAGTAGTAGTAGTAGTAGTAGTAGTAGTATACACACACCCAAACACACACACACACATATACTATATGCAAAGCAAAAGAATTTGTAGATAATACATTTGATCGAAGTAAACACTGGGGTAAATACAAATGTTAAAAGTAATCGATATCGAACGCATGAAAATAAGGGTGCAGTCAGTACAGGAAATGACAAATGGAACATTATAATCAAGAGCTCTAATCAATCAGCCGGTATTCTTCGAAATTTACTTTCCTATGTAAGTAAACGTTTCTCCTCATTATCCACTGATGTATCTATATTCCATACCGGCTCTCATTGCTATAATGAGGTGCTTCAGAACAACACTTTCTTTTTAAATCGTGTCCTATATATAGCTAGATCTAATGGTGTTAGATTTAAGAGTGGAAGCAGAACCCATAAAACTTTGTCTCAATCCAAATTTCAGCTCTAATATGAAAATAAACTAAGATAATCTCTCAATTCGACATTTCAAAAGAAGCATAGGTGTAAGATCTTTCAAATCAACACGCTTGAACTTAACTGTTCTTTTATACAAAAAAATAATAATCCCGTGCTAGTTAACTAGTTTAATGCCAGAAGTCTTTCTAGCATGAATAATAATAGAAATGTGATGTGCAGTAGTACAAATTAACAAGTCTCTCACGCGCTTTACACACACCAGTTTAACAGAAAACAAATTTAAGATGAGATTTTACTAGTATGACAACTCCTAATTATATCATGTTAAAATATTCCCCAAATGTTTGTTCAAAAATATTTCGGTTTTGAAAAAGATCGGACTCGTCTCATCTTAAGATCCGTTGGAGTTATTTTGGAACACGCTATGCTATATTAACATGGTTGCAACGACGTTCCTTTCCTTCGAGAGGTGCTTTATTCATGAGCGAATTCATCAATATTTCATGGAAAGATTGAAAGTTCAGGAAACATCCGTAGTTTATATTCTTGCAGTTATATTGCGATATTCTTGTATTGTAACATGTTAATGCCTAATAGATAAAGTATACTAAACGATTATGTTGAGTTGCTCTGCAAAAATGCATAGGAATTTAAACGACATTTCGTTTTTAATACCTGTTGACTTTTGATACTTGTTTATTTTTTTCTTCGCTCGACTGCTTTAATTTTCAGATTGTGTGTGTGTGTGTGTGTGTGTGTGTGTGTGTGTATACCTACACAAGCACATACACATGCATGCACGCATACACACACACACACACACACACACACACACACACATGTATATGACGCGCTTTTTCCCAGAGAGACATGGGACTTTCGAATAAACAATCATGAGGTATGCCATACATTTTTAAGAATGGTATCTTATACGCTCCAGCATGGTTCCAGGCTCTGACTGAAACCAGTAAAAGAATATAAGAATATAATTTATATAATTTTTATGCCAACAAATATTCTTATACAACTACATCTTGTACTAAACACAACATATATATTTATGTAACTTCAAAAAGGTATTTTCATGTGAAAAATATATCATCTTTAAGGCATTCTCAGCTTAGTGGATCAGAATCGAGCATTGTGAATGGGAGAAGTTGATGATGAGGAATTGAATTAATTTGGCAGATAATGATTATGTGTGGCATTCAATAACTTCCTATTTCTCTCAGACACATTAAGATTGATTCCAGTACAAGTAAAGTACACAAGGAACTCAGTATTGCAAAGACACAATTAAGCGGCGTAAAGTTGAGCTTACAACAAGTTTTATCACTGAACGTCTCTACATTCATCACAATCAATGATAAGAATTTCAGTTGAAGAATGAACAACACACATATTCGTTGTTTCTGCCTATAGAAATGTGAGTTTACTCAAGCTCTCATTACATACAGTCTCAAAAATATCCGCATAGCGGATACAAGAATGCTTTGTTTACTTTTTTTTAAAAAAGCATATTTATAAACATGTTTCTTAGATAAACTGACTGGTCGGGACTGCATCGTAAGCCAAATGAATATCTATATGTGTGTCTGTGCACTAATATGTTGTATGTATATATATGTATATATGTATTTATGCATTTGAATATAAAGGAATATACATATGAATATGTATGTTTCTTTGTGTGTGTCTGTATACAGACCACGTTTGAGTATATATATATATATATATATATATATATATCCTTGTTGCTTATTTTGATATGTATATATATATATATATATATATATATATATATATATATATAAAATTTTTCCCTTAGTAATTGGTTGGACGCCAGAATGAAAAAGGAAAGATTTATGGTTATTTATTAATATAGTTTATATTAAAATACATATACAATTTAAATATTCTGTCATTTAAACACAGCGTTTGTATAATCGATAAAACCAGACAAAACACCTATTCACTTACACAAACAAACCCAATATTTTGCAAGCTGAGGAAGCAATAATACATATTGCTTAATATAATCCAATATGTTTCCAACACACAAAGAGGATTTATTTTTAAATGCAAACTTCTCTTTCTATTTTTCTTTTTCTCCCACTGATATATATATATATATATATATATATATATATATATATATATATATATATATGTGTGTGTGTGTGTGTGTGTGTGTGTGTGTGTGTGTGTGTGTGTGTGTGTGTGTGTATGTGTGTGTGTGTGCGTGTGTGTGTGTGTGTTTATGATATATATGAAAACAACAGGAATTCAATTAACACTTGAAATATGGAATCTGTAGCATATTACAAGATTGTCGAAATGTGACCAAGCAATTTCTATAGCAGAAAACAAAGCAACAGAGTTTATCTTGCTCCTTGCTGTCTTCCTGGAACCAAAACAAAGAGGCAATGTCATGGCATTTGATTATATGTATGCTAGACTGAAAAAAAAATGGACAGATAACAACAGAAGTGGAAATAGAGCGAAAACTGCTAGATTCTGGTTTAGTATAATTGAGCTTTTAGAAAAAGACCTTTAGCAATGAAAGCAGGAAGGAAAAACTACAGATGATGTTGAGCTGACAAACATAAGACATTGGTAATGTTGGAATAATGTGTCTTTGAATAATACGTTGCGTCATATTTCGTTGCGTAGATGATTTCATAAAACTCTACGTATTTTGTTAGTGTGAAGATATAGTCAACAGTTTCTTAGGCTATTGATTTAAAAATACACAACTGAAATCTAATTAACTCTAGAAATCGAAAACCATGATAAATCAATGAATAATGGGATTTATAGATTTTATTGCATACGGGACAGCTGGAATCTTTGTGGCTCCTACTGTTATATTAACAATACAAATACATCACTCGAACACGATCTCACAATACACTTAACACAAGAAGCAACAGCAATGTACTACAACACTGAGCACAGAATAAAACTACAGAGGAAACTAATGGAGGACTTCTATACTCTACTGATCTCTTCATAAAAATAGATTAATCTTTTCAGTTTGACACACTCTGTCTGATTCTACTTAAATTTTCTGCACATAGTGTTTTATGTCAAGTACAAATCCACAACCTACTTTTGAAGAAATAATAATAGAAAAATTACGTAAATTTGAATTTTGCTTTTCTTTTAAAATTTTGTCAAACAAATTTATCCATTCCGTTATTACATCCAGCACACGATCCCAAGAACAATAGTGTATGTGTGCGTGTGTGTGTGTGTGTGTGTGTGTGTGTGTAAGATGCGTGGGTTAGTGGTTAGGGTATCTGGCTCGCGAGTTCAATTCCCGGCGGCACATTGTCTTCTTGAGCAAGAACTTTATATATATATATATATATATATATATATATATATATATATATATAATCAAAATAAGCAACACGGATTTTAAAGATGATTGCAGTACGCACGCTTCATGCTACTCCATTTATTTAAGTAATGCGAGCATTACATTAAATGCAATATGTAGAGCAATTTTCAGCTGCCCGAAAATGCAGAAAATTACAGTAGAATAGACATATTATAATTGTGGCAACATTTCAAATCCAAGTGGGAGGAAGAATACATAAAAATCCATCTTGACATAGCCAAGTCTATCAGGCTAGTAATTGGTTCTAGGCAAAAATTCTAACTGTCTCTGATTTTATTGTCTCTTATCTAGTAGTAATAGTATAAGGGACAATCACTTCAAAGGAAAGGGAAGGTGTAAGCAAAGGGAAGCAAAGTGATTGTCCCTTATACTATTACTACTAGATAAGAGACAATAAAATCAGAGACAGTTAGAATTTTTGCCTAGAACCAATTACTAGCCTGGTAGACTTGGCTATGTCAAGATGGATTTTTATGTATTCTTCCTCCCACTTGGATTTGAAATGTTGCCACAATTATAATATGTCTATTCTACTGTAATTTTCTGCATTTTCGTGCAGCTGAAGATTGCTCTACATATTGCATTTAATGTAATGCTCGCATTACTTAAATAAATGGAGTAGCATGAAACGTGCGTACTGCAATCATTTTTAAAATCCGTGTTGCTTATTTTGATTTTTTTGATCACCTAGTTTTTGGAATGGTTTTTGTATAATACCATACCATACTATATTCTGGTGCCTAAACATAAGTACCATATTCAATTTTTGAATCTAAATCTAAACCTTATATATATATATATATATATATATATATATATATATTTATTTATTTAACGCAGAAAGCTTTAACGATCACTGTGTTGGTATACAAGAGAGTCTGATCTATATTTATTACCTAAGGTGAATAAAATAATAGATGCGAACCAAGACTTCCTTCCATTGGCAGACGGATGCATACGCATACACACACACATGCACAGATACGCGCATGCGTGTGCGTGATTACAGGCAGATAGTTACACATATATACATAGAGAAATATTTCTTTGAAATGTGCTGTATTGAAAGTATAACCGTGTTCTAGCTTTATCTCTGTCATCAATGTCTTACATATTTCCACACGATTTCCTAGCGCTTTGCTTGAAACAGTGATCTTCCCAAATCCATCATCAAATGTTGATGGATTCCGGAATTTTACTTTTTCAAGCAAACTACAAAGGACACGTGTTTTATTTATATTAAAAGCACCTCAATAGTGTGAACAAAACATATTTACTCTCTGTCTCTCTCTGTTTCACACACAGATATACACTCACACAACCCCGCCACACACACATAAAGAGTGCGTGTGTCTATGTGTTATTTAAGCTTCAATTGCATGACATAATTAGAACTCAATGTGAATTCTTATATATCAAGAAAGGAAGACTATGAGGTACTCATCTGTTTTGTTTGATCCACCAGTGTGTGTGTGTGTGTGTGCGTAATTATAGAGATTGGGAGGGAGAGAAAGACAGGTAAAAGAGATGGTAAACCCACATTGAACTTGGCAATACGTACAAGTGAGATATCTAATCACTGTGAGTGCTCAACATGTAGACCGTGCTGTGAAATTATGTCTAAGTGTATGAAACAAACGTCAAGAATGAGTCGCAAATTTAACACAGATAGAAAATATGGATTATTTCCTAGAAGTTATTTCACAGGATGTCTAGGTATTTTGGTTACCTTTCACCATATCGGCCGTTGTTGAATTAAACACAGTTACTTCTGTAGCCACACAGTATATAGCAGTTGTTGTCATCACGAATGTTTGGTATATTAATCCACCAGAAACTAACAAAGGAACGATGCGACCGCTTCGTATACCATTAAGTAATATTAATTGTACTAAAAATGTAGTGAAAAATAACTTCAAATGACGCGGGCCTCACAATGACGCGCAAGGAGCCTATGTTCATCAATAGGCTTGGTAGGTCTTCAGTTGAAATTGATATTTCTATCAATAACAGCAATGTTGTTTTCATCTTCCTGTATTAGGGTACATAAATCTCCAAATTATAACTCCTAGTAAGTATGGTGTTATTCAGCAAGATATAATCCCTAACAAAGATTACACTGTTGTACACATCAATAGTTGTGATAGGTGGAATATGTCCAATCATTATTTCTATGCACCCGTGACAATCTTGGTTTATGTACTATCAAGGCAACCCTGAATCTTCTTCATACTCCAGGTTTCGATTCCATAGACGTGAACGCTCTCTACACGTGTCTTGAAGAAGGCCAACCTTATTGATTGCCAGATGCATTGACGTTTGCCAGAAGTACTTCAGACTAGTCCCTGAATGTAAGGAAATTCTTCTCACTATCTGCAACATAGGACTCAGATATTTGAAGTCACTATCATCATTGTGTACCATCATTGGCAGCTGGTTTTCTTCTTCCTTGATGGTTAGGTATTCTTTGCATTCAAAAAGTATCGATTTTGAATGCAGCATTCTGACGGGAAATTAATAATTTTTGCACACACTCGGCGAGCTGTATACTGACTGTAACTCTAAATTTCATCTGGTACCATGGCTTAAGGTGGGAGAATACCTAGATACTGAGAAGAATGGAATTTCCTCTTAAATGACACTACTCCAAGGACTACTTTGAACAGGAATAATAGTATCTGCAAGGACTGATGAGTAAACTTCGGTCACCATTCACCACATCAGCCATTGTTGAACTAAATCACTTTGACCCAAAATAGGATTCTGGGTTTGGCAGTTGCCAGCTAGCAACTATGGTCAAATAGCAATTTCTTCTTTGTAGAAAGAATCTAAAATTTCAAAGGCTTTGAGAGAAAACGAAAGGAACAGAAGCTGCTGCCTTGTAGACAGGATTATAAATATCAAAGGCTACGCAACGAACTCTAACAGAAGGGGATTGTTGAAAGTTGCTCCTCTCTATATTAGCAAACTGACATGATGAGTTCATTCAAATTGACCTAATGAGGCAAGGAGATAGGACACTTAAAAACATACCAGGCGTTCTATAACAGCTAGATACACGTGCACCTAGTAAAATATTACTTAAAAATAAGAAATTAAGATAGTTATTTAATCTTTCGGTATGCTCTTTGATTGATAATATTAGTGCAATAACAACGTGTCTTTGTGAATTGATTAAATAATATTACTTACATATAAACAAGGAAAGGACAGAACATAGATATTTCTGAACCTATTCGTCTGGTAAGCCACTGTTGAACGAAACATTCATTTAGCCATACAATATCTAGCAGTTACTGACACCACAAGTATGTTGCACGATATATATATATATATATATATAGATATAAATATATATATATATATATATATATATATATATATATATATATATATATATATATATATATATATATATATATATATATATATATATATATATATATATATATATATATATTTATATATATATATACATATACGCGCAGACTACATTACAGGAGAGTACATATTCTTATGTCTATTATTTTATGTAACAGTTTGCATAACTCTTGCTATTGACTTAGAAAGAATATTAACAAAATAGATAGAAGTTCGGTAATGTATGCCTTTGATAAATAGGCGATTTATCTGAAACCACTATATACTTCAACAAAGGCCTTATCATCTACATAATGTATTTTGAACTGGTTTATTTGTATTGTCCTTTGAATGGTTACAGAGAGACTTAGTTTTGATGCGTTGTATCCTTTGTCTTTATCGATTGCTTCTGAATTTTAAATTTACTTTCCGTTGGTGTCAGATTTTAGTCATGCAGTATATTTGTCTTGATTGTATATCAAAGTTTCGTTTGTATTCAGCTATTTAGATTGATTTTATAACGATTTTCTCTTTTATTATTGCGAATAGTTAGTTATCTTATACACTAACCATGTTTAAACTACGATTATTTCTAGTTTTCCCCTTTATAGTAAGAAATGCCCAAAGCGGTGAATTGAATGAGCTGTTAAACCGTCGAATAAAATGCTTTATGGTATTTGTTACGGTTCTCTGCGCTCTGGGGTCAAATCCCGCTGTGATCGACTTTGCTTTTGTCAGCTTGGAGTCGATGAAAATTAAATCAGATATTGATGTTGGCTTGTCTTCACTCTCTCTCTCTCTCTCTCTCTCTCTCTCTCTCTCTCTCTCTCTCTCTCTCTCTCTCTCGTTCTTTGTCTCAGGCTGGTACAGTTAGCTACGCTGCATTGGAAGGGGATAGCTGTAGTCTTCTCAGAATGTTTGTAATGTCAGAAAGTGTGGACGAACTTGCTGACATTATTAAAAATACATCTCCAGAGAGTTTGGATGAGCTATCCACATTCCATGACTCGAAGATTGCAGATTATGATCATTATTGAGAAACAATTTTTCCAACAGCATTTTCAGCGAAGATTCGGCATAAGTGTTGCTATTCCTCAAAGGTGATGCCATTTTAAAAAATAACTTAATATTATATCAATGTCATACTAATTTAGTTGTTCCCTTCAGTAAAAAAGTGACTACGTAAACGCTCCTCTGTCCCAGACGAAAGGAACTTTGTGTTTCTTACGTCATCTTCAAATTCCACCAAAACTGACTTCGCCCTTTACCCTTTGTTCAACGGTTAACACAGTACTTTGCTTCGTCCTTTACCCTTTGTTCAACGGTTAACACAGTACTTTGCTTGACATAAATAATTTTCGTAGGAGAGTACTAAGGTAATTCGCTCAAGCCCTCTGCTTTCGGTTATCTTTTGTTGGCGTCTACCAGTTCTGAATGGTTAAGAAAGCAACGAGGAAGGAGGTTAAGAAAGAAAGAAAAAAAATAAGGAAAGACAGACAGACGAATAGATAGATAGATAGGCAGATAGAAAGACCGATTGGCTTTTTACTTTATTGACTTCGAAAGGATGAGACGTAAAGTTGGGCGCGGTGGGTTTGAACTCAAAGCGCATATAGTCGGAACGAATGTTGCAAAACATTCCTCTCTGAGCCTCTAAACATCCTGCAAAATCACTGTCATCCATTGAATCAAACAACGATTCCCCTACCCAACTATAACTAAAATAAAACTGTTTTGTACTCATGTAAGAATTCCGTGAAATAAACTGCACTACCGACCAGCACCTGCAGCAGCAGCAGCGATAATAGTGACAGCAGCCACAAACAGCGGTATCATTACGATGGTTGCTGTTTAGCCCCCCCCCCCAGGTCATCCCTTATTGTGCAGACCTTGGAAATCTGTACTATAAGATGTGGTTGATTGTTGCGGTGGACCTAATCAGTTTTATACCGCTACCTCGTTCCTCGGTACGCTTTACAGAGTTCACTCTGTTGCACTCTGTAAAAAATAAAAACTTCTTCCTCTCTCATTTCACCAGAATAGGAGCCCCTACAATATAAAGGGTCATAGGCGATGACCTTCCATTCCCACGTAAAAGGTAAAATAAAATCGTTCTAACTTGAGTGAACCTTATTAAATGCAAACACACGAAGTGATTTAAGGGAGAATTAGTTACTATTTCTAGTAATTATACTGTTACACAAAGGCTCTCCTCGGCAGTAGTATCAGCAGTAGCTATAACAATTGCTGTTGTTATTAATTGTTGCTGCGCTTTGTTATCGTCATTGCTTTTAACCCTCGGTTGGCTGTGATTTAATAGAAGCTACGATCAGACGTATACCACCTCTGACTATGCTATCTTTTAGGGCCAGCTAGGATTAACTTACGGGAAAGATACATTTTACAATGTGCCTCGTGCAGTTTTAAAATGGAGCAGAGTGAATTGTGAGAGATTGGGTTGTTATTTCTTGTAGATCGAACTCTCACGTAGAGGCATGCTCGTTGTCTCGTTGCTGTAGCAGAATATTTAGAAATTGCAACTGCAGCAACAGAAACAGCAGCAGTAGAAGCAACAGCAATGACAGAAACAGCAGCAGTAGCAGTCTTAGTAGTAGTAGTAGTAGTAGTAGTAGTAGTAGTAGTAGTAGTAGTTGTTGAAGCAGCAAGGGCTGCTGCTGCTGAAGCAGCAGCATTAACAGCAGCTACTGCATCATTGGATGTAGCAAGAATAGTAACAGTGACATCAATGGCGGCAAACACAACTGAACTTATACGCGTAACACAGAGAGTAAGAATTTATTGGTAATAGTATCGTTGTGGCGCCAGCGATAGTAGTAGTAGTAGTAGTAGTAGTAGTAGTAGTAGTGGCAGCAGCAGCAGCAGCAGCAACATCAGATTCAGCAATAATAGAAATATTTGTTGTTCTTCGGATTATTATTATTGTTATTATTATTATTATTATTATTATTATTATTATTATTATTATTATTATCATTATTATTGTTGTTGTTGTTGTTGTTGCTGCTGTTGTTGTTGTTGTTGTTGTTGTTGTTGTTAAGGTAGCGAGCTGGCAGAATCGTTAGCACACTGGGCGAAATGCTTAGCGGTATTTGGTCTGTCTTTATGTTCTGAGTTCATATTCCGCCGAGGTCGTCTTTGTTCTTCATCCCTTAGGGTCGATAACCTAAGTACTAGACAAAGTATGTTGTCCCTGTACCAAATTTTGAGACCATTAACATTGTCAGTAGTAGTTGTAGTTATTGTTGTTGTTGGTGTTGTTGTTGTTGTTGTATACCTGTGGTATACTATATTTTCCGACTTCAGCGGCGTACATAAAGAATTCTTATATGTTAGATTCCTCGCCATTCCTAGCCCCATCAAGACTAACCATGTTTCATCACAGATCGAAAATACTAATATCTATTTGTATAGCGAGGACTACATCTACAATGTACCCATTCCTTTTAAAGGTGACATTGTATTATATGAAGAAGAGTTGACTGTTATTTTTAGCATGTTTAATGACTGCATATACGCTTCTTCGTTGGCTCCGTATACCCATGATGTTGATGTTGGTGGTGTTGTTGTTGGTGATGGGTGGCGGTTTTGGCATTGCTGTTAATGCCGCTGTCGTAGCTTTTGTTGTTATTTTTTTTAATGCTGTTGCTCTAAATGTTACTGTTGCTGCTGCTGTTCTATATATTTTATAGCTGTTGCTTGTTGTTGTTGTTGTTGTTGTCGTCATCGGTGGTAGTAGTGGTTGTGGTAGTGTTTGTGGTAGTGGTGGTTTTATTGCTGTTACTTTCTTGTTGCTGCTATTGCATCTTCTATATCGTCATTAGTCAGGCTTGAACCAGCAGACCTATGTATAGTAAGAATATAGCTGGATCAATACCCACCTGTAATACCTGCCTCGAGTACACCTTGTTGCACATTTCAAAATGCTGCGTGACAACGTGGGCTATTTTTTTCTCCCCTGACTCCTAAATCAGTGACTTTCAAACTGACAGATATAAGTATCCATCCCCTCTTTACAAAAGTACTGTATTTTATATCTACTTATTGACTAGCTTAGACTTAGATGCTTCCGCATCGAGCGAGACGTGAGGCAGTCAAAGTACTCCACCAAGACTGGTCAGCAACTACCTTCAGTGTATCGTTCCAGCGTAAGTTTACTAGCGGCATGTCTCTGTCGATCGTCTGTTTCCAGCTTATCTTGGGATTTTCCCTTGCGTCGGTGTCCCGGAAAGTTTCACTTAATGATTGGCTGGTTAGACTGTTAATTAGGAGTCTTACGATATTTCCGTACCAACTCAGTCAACGCTTACAGATAATAATGGACACTGGGCGTTTGTCTGCTCTTCTTCTGCCCTCCTCGTTGCTGATAAAATTGTTCCATTTGGTTTCTAGCATTCCCCGGAGGCAACTGATGTCAAAAGCGTTCATTTTCTAACAGTATACTACTTTTTCTTCACCCTACTGGTACAAGTTTTAAAAGTTTTATAACATATATGCAATTCGTCTGGCCCCTTTTAATTTCTCAGTATTCCTCCCAAAGGATGTGGTTCCCCACCGATGAGAGACAACGCCATAGATTACTTTGTTTTGTTGCTTTAGATTTTAGCTCCAGTCAGCTTTGATGACGTATGTAATGAAAATATTCTAGTCTTCATATTTTCATTTTACGGATATATTTCATCTAGTATTATGCTATCTCGGGTGTCATTTCATTTTACAAGACGGTAGGAACTTAAGGGATGATTTGCCTGCTATCTCTATCCAGCTGAGCATCCACATAGAGGATACTTCAGATGTTGATGTTGCTTCAGTCAAGGCGAGCGACATGGGTTCAGTTACTGCATGACATTGTTTGCCCGGATGTATCATCGTTAGAACGTAACCCAACGTGTTTAGAGCTGAGAGCCTTTTATGGTTTTATGGTTTACTGGTTGGCACATGTTGATACTAAAATTCATTGGTTGTTTAGGCATTAGTAACAATATGTGTTGCTGTTTTTATTGGTTTCGTTATTAATTGTGAGGGTGTTGTTCTTGCTGCTGTTATCTTAGAAATAGTGTTGCTCCAGTTGTTGCTTGATGGTGATAGTATCTAATTTTGCAGAAACACTGTTTTTCTTCCAAACAAATTCCTCACATTTTTTTAGTACCAATATTAAAATTAATAATAATAGTTTCTGATTTAGGGAGAAAGATCAGTAATTTCGAAAGGAAAGGGGTTGTGGGTATCATCGACTCCAGAGATAGGAAAGACAGAGTTTACCTTATTGGAATTAGAACTAAGCATTTAAAGAGACGGAAGAAATGTCGCAAATCATTTTTCCGGCGCTCAGTCGATGCTGCCATCATACCACATTAGATGGTTTCTAATTCAGGCACACGACCAGCAAATTTGAGAGAAGAGAGTTAGTCGATACCATTCTCTCCAATACTTTACTGGTACTTTCTTTTATTGACCCAGGAGGAATGGAAAGTAGACTTAAACTTGGCGAGATTTGTAGGCATTAATGTATTATGCATTACATACATACATAATTGCAGGCATCGCATAGACAGAACTATGACTATGTAGTTGAGAAATTAGCTTACAAACAAAGGGGTTTTGGATTCACTCCTGCCACGTGGCTCTATAGCCAGGTGTCTTTTACTATAGCCTTGGACCAACCAAAAATTGAGCCTGAGGAAATATACTAGGCGTTTTGTCCGACGTTTTAACGATTCACATTTCTTTATTGCCCACAAGGGGCTAAACA
>NC_142940.1:35638971-35641471 GCF_046866305.1 Octopus bimaculoides
AGAATTCCAGCACCGCTTAGAACAGTGCAAGACGCGTCTGGACCAAATGAAGAATACTTTGAAGGCGATAAAATTATAAACATGTAATACCAAGTGAATAAAATAATATTACAAAATTCCGGTTTCTTATATATATACAGAGATGAGAGTAAGTGAAATGCATACATACATACATACACACATACATAGGTATGATTTTTCTTTGAGTTTTTCTTTGAGTTCTTGAGAGAGTTCAAGCCGGTCACTAACAAAACTACAAGACATTTTGAGTTAAGAAAGTTCCCTGTGTTTTGTGAATATGTGGTTGAGTTGGTGTGTTCGTTGAACTGCTGGTGTGTACACCCAAGTGTGTGTATCTATTCACATAAGAATCTCAGATAGGAAGTTTTGGGAATGCCTTACACATCTTCACTGAGCCATTAATAGATTAGATCTGGATCAGTTTCTTTTGTTCGTTCTCCGTGAAACCGAATATTTCTAGGTTTTTGTGAAATTTTGTTGGTACATAACCTAATGCACCTATGATGATAGGTACAAATGGGACCTCATGGCCAGGCTGCAAGAGCTGTAAGTTGCGCATTAATTCGCTATAATTTTTTCTCTTTTTTCCTGACTTTGATTGTACATTTACAATCGCTGAGCAGCTGACCTCTATAACAGTGCATGGCATCTGTTTCCTGTCCTACAGAACATGAACTGTGTTATGTTCGCACCAAATTGATGCTTTTATTGGGATTGCCCACTAGTATTCATTGTTTTTAAAGGTGTGAATACCTGCTGGTTCTGACATGCCTTTGATGTATACGTCAAAGCAGTCCTTCTTGCAAATTTCATTGTAAATAGTCTAAGAAATTACATCATACTTCAGGGGCAGGTAGTATCTCATGGATATTTTGGGTTAGCTGCTGAGGATGTGGTTGATATCTTCCACCCAGGTATAGCGGAGCCGACTGTTCTTATCACAACGTGGATGTTTGGTGGTATATTAGCCCCTCTTGTTTATCAGGTATTTAGTAGCTATCTGCTGTTCCTGGATAGCGAAGGTATATCCGTCTAGGTAGGTTGTAATGTATCTATTGCAGGCTCAGGAGAGGCTACTCTTCCTGTCAATGATGTTTTTGACCTCTAGCTTATGGGATATATACTCATGCATTGCTTTTTGTTGGTATGATACCTGCTTTTCTTCCTAGCATATGACCGTTGTATTCTAAAAGTACCTGCACAGGTACGTTTAGAATACTCTCCAACTCTGAAGACGTTTATCTCATTTTTGAATATGAATGGAATGTAAACATTTCTTTCTTTGCTGTTCAGCTGGTGTTGTCTGAGTGATACAATGTGACATTCAAAGGGTGTTTGGTTTGACCTAATGCCTCTACCGCCATCACTTTGTCTCACGTAAATCTTATCGGTGTCGCTGTTAATGTGGAAGTTGCCATTTGTGGTCAGTGCCTTTCTGGTTTTGATGCCCAGGTTGCGTATCCCATCGCGTGTTCAGTCCAATGTCCCGATTATTGATACTACAGTAGTACTGCAAAACCATTGTGAAAACTCAGAGACAGCTTGAAAACTTAGAGACAGCTCTGAGTTCCATATTTCCTAGAGTCTACAGAAGTACCGTTTTGTCATTCTGGTTTTAGTCACAAAACCAACATATGCAACATTCTCATTGATTCCGAGGTACTAGTAGCTTTTATCATTAGAGATAGGGGTGACAGACAAGCCGTTGATATACGTGTTCTGCACTTGGTCAACAGTATTTCCTCATTTGACAAACATGTATGAGTATGTATGTATGTATGTATGTATGTATGTATGTATGTATGTATGTACGTATGTATGCACGTATAGAGGTGTGCTTAGGTTAGTGGTTAGGTTGCACACATGATCGTAAGATTGTGGTCTTAATTCAGGTTTCATTTCACGTTGCTCCAGTTTCTTCAGCCATCAAAAACAACTGTCCCATCCAGATAGGGAATATAAATGCCAGAGTCCGGGAAACCGGCCTTCTGAACCGATGGCTACGAAAGGACTAATATATATATATAGGGAGAATTCTTTAAAAAAACAACAGACGAAGACAGGTGGTGTAGAAAACAAATAGATGTATTAGTATAACTCTCGGAATTGAAAATTCTTTAACGTTTCGAGCCTACGCTCTTCCACAAAAAGGAATACAGAAAGAAACAAGGAGAGAAAAGTGTATAGTGGTTAGCGATCTATCATGGCGAATGCCGGACAGAAGGGTCACACAGGAGGGTTAAGAAGAAGGGGAGATAACAAAGTAGTAGTGAACCCAAAAGGAAGGTGCGCGTGTGTAAGAGAACGCTGGTGATCTTGACGTATGCATGTGTGTATGTGTAGGTGTGAAAATGTGGGGATGGGAATTGGTCAGTGCTGGTGTGTGCGTGGTGGTGTGTTGTGATGTGATGCGTTTTGTGGTATGGTGTAGCGTGGTGTGATGGTGTTAGGAGGTGGGGAGGTGAGAGTGGGGAAAGCA
>NC_142940.1:35646471-35666471 GCF_046866305.1 Octopus bimaculoides
GGGTATCAGAAACTGCTTATTAATACAGGCGCCATTATGGATTTTATAAATACATATGCAGTTTTGGAGCCTATATTTGGATACTGCATAAACCCTGGTCATTTGCTGGAGAGAAGTTTAATGAAATTTGTGAATCTTTCGTTCTGCCTTGATCAAGGATGTCGTGAAATCTACAGAGAATATGGGCTAATTTATATACAGAGTTTGTCAATGAAACATCGGAAAATGACAGTTGTTGATATTTTGAATGGTGTTCACATCGAATGGAGATCAAGCATCGATAAAGTAATTTGAGCATGTGTGACGTCATGCGCGTAAACGAAATAAAAGAGAGAAAATAGCACGTCTCTTAAAAACTAAGGTATCTCTTCACTGACAGACATGATGGTCTTCGAACGTCGTCAGAATGGTCGAAAATCTTGTGGTTGAATAAGCTGAAATTTGATTGGCTTTAACGACAAAGCGTACGTTCTACGTACAGGAAACAGGATTTCAGTTAGAATACATCTGAGAATTAACTATAGCCAGGGAATGTCATGGGTTAGAGCTTCGGAAAAGTTGGTAGTCCTTTAATTATATCAAAGGAATCAAGAACTGTATAGGGTTTCTGTAGATGTGGAACACGTCTCTGATTCCATATGCCAAGAATCATGGATTATCTTGGATTTTCCTGCATTACGACAGAAACATGCCATCGGAATAATCAAAGAATTATTAAAAGCAAGATGATCAGGATGATGCTGTGGTTATTGGATTTAAATCCAAAGCAACACTCATGGGAATGCGTCGAGTGTATTCAACAACAAATCCAAGAATTACATTGAATTGAATTTTTATTATTACGTACCTCAAATGAGAAGAAATTCCAAATATAATTGTATAAAATTCAATGAGTTATTCAAGTGATTCCATTCCGAACAATTCTTGGTTGTATTCCTAAAATTCATGTCATCATGTAATTTTATTTTCATGATTATTAATGAGAGTTTGCTATTTCTTTGAAAAAAGAACTACAAAAATATTCGTTTCACATAAATGAAATACACAAAAACATAAGCACACTCGCGCACAAAACACACACACAAACACTCACATATATTAAACAGAGACAATCTTCGTAGCTTATCTACTGATAACCAGCTACACACACACACACACACACATACACACACACACACACACACACACACACACACACACACACATACACACACACACACACACACACACACATATGTATATATATGTGTGTGTGTGTGTGTAAAAATGTCATTGTTCAGTTTTATTTCAAGATTTTGTTGCCAACAGTGAAAGAACCGGTTTCTAAACTAGATTCAAGGATCCTTCTTTGGAATTTCAATATCAACAACAGGGTATATATGTATACATGTATGCATGTATGTATGTATGTATGTATGTATGTATGTATGTATGTATGTATGCATGCATGTGTGTATTTGTGCAGATTTGTATGTATTGCTTTATGTATGTATTCTAATGCATATTGTTGCATATCTAGACATGCTCATATATATTTAAATGATAAACTTCTGGAAAGTTTTACAGATTTTCACAGTTCCAGTGATGGATTGGATCGGCAATTTTCGAATTAGCTTTCTCTTTCCTGGTTTTGAGAAGCCTAATTTCTTAAGATTGGTATTTAAGCAGTGGGTTACATATCCCAGGGCCCCAATAATTATAGGCATAAGCATGGATTTGTAATCTGGACAGAATAGCTGCAGATTTCTCAATAGTTCAGAGTAGGTATTCCTCTTTTCACTGATATTCAGCTTTATGTTAACAACCGCTGGGCAACCTAATTTCCACAACTGTACACAGTTTCTCTACTCTATCCCAAATCATTATATCAGATGTGTTGTCCTTACATTTTATTGGGGTTTTCACTGGGACATTCCACCATATTCCTTTTTATTATAAGTGGCTGTGGCTTCTACCGTACTGTGGGTTCTTACGTCTTTGTCTTCAGGGCTATCCTTCCGACGGATTTCATTATACACTGAACCGCCGAAAAAGAAATGCGATATTTTCAGATGTCATTTTTATATGGTAAATTCTGAAAATTTATTTCGGGGATGTAAGCGTAAATACTCCAAGACATGCTGGTTTATGGCTGAGACCCAAAGAGCAGGTAAACTTTCAACTTTCCCCGAAACGTGACGCCTTAACGCAGCTGCGTTTAATGCCGTGGGTAGCAGTCGTAAACAATTGTCATGAAAACCGAAATGTACGTGCATCTCGATGAGGTTATGGGTATAAAAATCAACTTGAACCGCGTTCCTAGTATTCGAAATTTGTCCTTTTTGTGTTGGGTTTGGTGTTATTTATACTGTTGAGTTAAGTATCTGTTTGTATTGCTTGTAGGTTTTCACTTTGGGGATTGCCTGCTGTTATCAATTTGTTGCTGTGTCTTTTGACGCGCTGTCTGCTGTGGCAGGCTTGTATTCGTTTTCCGTTTCCCCTGTTTAGGGGCGAATGGTTATTTCTCTATGCAAAAGCAGTGCAGCATGGGGGTTGATAGCTTCCTAAGCGAATCGGTGGACCACGTCGTGGCACAGGTGCCTGAACAGGCTCGAATTAACAATATCGAAGACAGTATGCGTTCATGGCCAAATATGGCAGCTATGCTTCCATGGTCAGTCTCGAAAAGCTCGAAAAAGGACTTAATCCAAACGGAGGGGTTGAGCTAAAGATTGCCTCCCACTCCCCAGAGGAAGTTATAGATAGCACGAAGAAAAACGCCATCATCTGTAGAATATTATCAACAGTAAGAAAAAAGATAGAGATGGCATTCAAGGATGCCATCGAAAAATGTTTACACCAAATATGGAACGAAACAAAGTTCATAAACAGACGGAAACATCTCGATACGGTAGAGGTGAAAATTACGTCCGAAAAGGAAGCAATAAAACACTCGTCTACACCTCTAAAGTTGGCAGAGCTGGTGCTACTGCCGACTTACCTCGATAGACAAACCTCCAAATTAGAATTGGGGAGGTCCCACCAGGGATAAAGGAAATGTGGCTGATAGCAGCCATAATGTTAAACATGAAAGAGCAAGTGCATGTACTGAAAGTGACCAAAACACAATAGCTGAACTGTTGGGGCTATGGCCTGGAAGTAACAATCCAAGCCACCCAAACGGATCTGGAAGAAATTACAGATCTAATCATCCTGCCCGGTGAAATGAAATTAAGAGTGACAGTAGAAGGCAGAAGCCCTTTGCAGTAAAGAAAACATAGGTGTACAAAATTTCAGGATTGCAGGTCCGGATTCGGCCCAGAATATTTTTAATTTACTCAAAGTTGGCCTTTAGATTACAAAAACTCTTATCGTACAAAAAAAATTGTCGCAAAAAGTCACGTAAAAAAATTGCCGAAAACAATGACGGTATTGAAAACTTGGGAATTTCCGGATTGTGGGTCCAGATTTGGGGAAACTTAATTTCAATTAAACTGTATTTTATAAATATGTATTAAAGAAAGCAAAAGATAAAGGAAAAATGATAAAGTTTAGTATGTCGGTTGAGTATGTTGACCACAGGAATTTCTGTCAAAGAGAGAGGGCTAAACAAAGTTGTGCATCATCTCCCTCTTTCTCTCACATGACCACTCTTTCTCACTCCCTTATTATTACTCCCACTGCCACCATCAACACTGCAACTTTTAATGAAACATCATGAACTCGTCTCTATGCCTACTATTACCCTCACCCTAGCACGAGGAATAGTACAAGTGCCATTGAATAGTGAGAGAAGGGGTCAAAGAATGACACAATGACACGCAGAAATTAGTTTTCGCATTTATTATATTAGAGGTATGTATGTATTTGAAAGTGGTGGCTGACTCACCACACGGAATAACAACATCGGAACATTCACATTTAGGCGTGATTTTAAGGTTATAAATAATGTCACGTGTAAGACTGCTCTTTTCTCGTTTGTAAACCGATCTTTATATATATACATATATATTGTATATACACCAAGACATATGTATACATATAGATTATATATATATATATACGTATATATATATGTACACATACATGTATATATATATCC
Source organism: Octopus bimaculoides (assembly GCF_046866305.1). Lineage (NCBI taxonomy): Eukaryota > Metazoa > Mollusca > Cephalopoda > Octopoda > Octopodidae > Octopus > Octopus bimaculoides. The sequence goes on from NC_142940.1 coordinate 35,650,553, forward strand.
AAACATGCATATTTATATATATATGTATATATATATATATACATACATGCACATATATATATATATATATATATATATATATATATATATATATATATATATATATATATATATATATGGAGAGAGAGAGAGAGAGAGAGAGAGAGAGGGAGAGTGAGAGAGAGAGAGTACACATTTACACAGTGGCACACACACATATACAAACACGGATACATACGCGTACGCACATATATATGCACAACTTGTGGCCGTGCACGTAGTGCGTATATGCAAGTATTCAGGTAATATGAGGTCTTACGTTAAGTTAAATTCTATTCACTTGTCATTTGAATACGTCATTTAATTTCCTGATTCCTTTCCTTTTATTATTGCTTGAATGCTTACTAACTTGTTTAATGCAGACAGTTTTATACACACACACAAACGCACACATATACTATTTTTATATCATGTTAAGAAAGAAATAATTATCGTGAAAATGTGCTGAAGCGTGGGAATTTTTTGCGTTAAACAATCACAAATAAACGAAGATATTACTTCGGTTGATTTGAATATTCAATTAACACTTATCTTACATGCACCAGTACCTTAGAAAAATATACTAGCGTATAATCTTAGAACATTGGAGGATATTTCCAAACGACCTGAGTTGTCATGTTCTCTTTCTGACTAGTGGTGTGTCAAATAATTTGAAATTCTATGTCTTTTAGGTGTGAACATTTCTAATGCATCAATCAGTCTGGTTGATTGCCTCAATGATTTCGAAATTGCAAAAGTAGACATGCATAATTCATCGTTCCTTATATCCAAGAGTTTAAAGATCGACAAGTTCTTCTTTTTGAAATTATATTATGTAACATTTTAGTGTCTGAGTAAGTCCTTAAATTTTTGTCCTAAGGATACTGTGTCCATTGGCAAAAGATTTCCAGTTGATACTCATTTTCTAGTGGAAACAGCATAGAAACATCTATGTAGTACTGTCTGCTAGCAACAATACATAAATCTACTTTAAAGCACAGTTTAATAAAGTGGTTTAGAATTTCTTGGCGGTGAACTGGCAAACAAATGAAACGCTGTTGGTACACAAAATAGTTAAAGCTGAAAGAACTATTGCCTCCCTTGTTTTATTTCTTAACCTTGTGTATAACAAAATTTTGAAAAGAAGGTCTTTTATACGAACACAAGATTTAGTAAGGATTTATCTTTTTTTTGTTTGTTTCAGTCATTGGACACCGTTCTTTTGAATTTTAAATTATATTTTTCAATATTTTAAAATTTCATTAAAATTATATTTTAAATTATATTTTCAAAATATATATCGAAACAATGATATAATTTATATTAAAAACATTTAAACCTTCATTCATATTTTATACACCAGTTGTGTCACCGTCATAATGATATCGGATAGAAAGCTATATTTGATAATGTTGTCCTAACTACCCCAAGCCTATTCGATTTAGTTTGGCCTGCGGGCAAGTATTCATAAAATCATTCAATCGGTCTAGTTATGAATAGATTAGCAGAGAGCACATATGTGGGACACAAATGCGCTGTATATATATATATTATTATTATTGAGTGAGAGAGCAGTGCATGCCATCAAAGTGACACTAGGGTAAATTATACGAAGCCCAGTATACCCATCATGACTACCCGTCTGATAAGGGTACACCAGGAACATGCATCACAAGCATATGTTCGCGACATATGGTTGTGATCTCATATCAAGATAAACAGCACATGACCTCGCAGGTGGGGCCCAGTTAGAATTTTCTTCATGTTAAGTAGCCCATCCTGCTCAAAAGGTCCCTGAATAAGGTTTGTTTAAGGATGTTGAGCAAATCACCCATGTTTCCAAAGTTGAATAATTCAAACCCTAAAGAATTCCTCTCAACATATGGCTATGATTCTCCCCCACTACTTCTGCTCATGTTCAGAGATGCATATATCATCAGTCACTAAGTGACATGCTCAACTGACTGGTTATGGTCAAGAAACTGACAAGCAAATCTATGGTATTGAGCAGAATATTTGCTGTAGCCCATCTTTTATACCAAGTAAAACATGTGCATGATAACACTTTCAGTTAAGATCAACAGCCATGAGAGCCACTGCTTAGCAGTGCATCAGGGCATTTATTATTATTATTATTATTATTATTATTATTATTATTATTATTATTATTATTATTATTATTATTATTATTATTATTTTAAGGCGGTGAGCTGGTAGGATAATTAACAGCACGCCGGGCAAAATACTTAGCGGTATTTCGCCTGTCTTCACATTCTCAGTTCAAGTTCAGCTGAGGTCAACTTTGCCTTTCATTCTCTCGGGGTCGATAAATTAAATACCAGTGAAACACTGGAATCCGTGTAATTGATTAAACCTCTTCCCAAAATTTCAGGTCATTATTATTATTATTATTATTATGCATATGTCCCTTCTTTTTCAGTGTATATCGTCTATACTTTCTGTCTTTCTTTTTTTAATCATTTCATTGCATGTAAACCCCTACACTTAATGTCTATCTTTGTATTGTCCTCCTCATCCTTCGCCCTTGTGGCAAATAAACGAAATTATTATCATTATTATTATTATTATCATGCTGCTCGGATTCATGCTTCTCCCCTCAAACTTCACACAGTATTAATCACAAATAAATGAATAATGACTAAAAATACAGATAAATATTGCTTCATTTACTGAGTGATTGAATTAGTAAGCACTCACTTAGTGTGTGTGTTAAACATAAGCGTTACGACTTGTGCAGCGAAAATCGTTTATGTTCGCAGTCAATTTTATGCAGGAGTACATGAATAAGTCAAGCAATTCAGCATTATGATGTGACTTGAGAGAAATTTTGTGACGGCACCGGCATACTCCAACAGAGATGCCAAATGTTCTTATTTATATCAAACACATCCTATATTTGTTGAACAAGTCATTACTACATATGTGAGACTGTAGATAATCTACTGACAAAAATCTTTTAGAATATAAATCAATGGGTGACAGAATTTCCTTTTAATAAACTAAATCAATGACTTCTCGTTGTCATTCTATTTACATTACTGATTCACAAAAATATTCAATGTTTTAGCACTCAATAGATTTTCAATAGAATTTAGAAACATCACTGCAAGTAACTACGTTTCGCAAACGAATATCTTTATACAGACAATGCGATCAAAGAGGGAAAAATACGTAATTTATGTATATGCATATTTTAAGAATTATTGCTCATTCGTCAGCACCACATCGAACCCATCAACTTCCCACGAACACGTTGCTAAAAGTACCCGCTAGGTTTGAGCGGTGTAACACAACTGGTTAAACCAATTCACATATTAAATACATTCATAGCTACTGGTACGAACTTATTAATCGGTTTCTTCATAGTATTTAGTTTTGCAGTCATAATATACTACCAACTATATAACAGGTTTACAAGTCTTGTAAACCTGCATATGACCGGTTTACAAGACTTACTTCGTATTAACATTGAAATGTTCTTACCTTTAAATTTTATCCCCACAGATTTTCTAATAGATTTAATAATTTCAAATATACTGAATTTGATTAAGCGTATTTCTCAAAACCTAAAACTCTTCAGTCTGTTTACTTCCGATAAAGAATATACGATAATTACTTTATTGATGATCGTAATCGGTGTGCACGCATGCCCAACATTTTTAACCTTTCAAATAGCGTAGAGAGCACTACGTTGGACCGCTTATTCGCCTAATGACCGAACCTGGAGCTTAAGTATAGTCTATCCATAGCACTTACTCAGCATTACCTGAAACCTCTGGGTCTGATTGACACCACGACACCACTATCACTCATAACCTCTCTCTCTCTCTCTCTCTCTCTATATATATATATATATATATATATATATATATATATATATATATATATACACATAGATATAGATATAAATATACATATATACATATAGGTATACACCCACACATATATATATATATATAAATATACACATACATATATATAGATAGATATGTATATACATACATACATATATATATATATATATATATATATATATATATATATGTATGTATACACACACACACATATATATATACATACATGTATATATATACACTTATATTTATACATAAATATATATATAGACATACATGAATATATACATATATATATATATATATATATATATATATATATATACACACACATATACACACACACACATACACACACACATACACACACACACACACATATATATATATATATAGAAAGAGAGGGAAACAGAGAGACTGCCAGCATTCACCCAGTGTGTGTGTGTGTGTGTGTGTGTGTATGAAAAGCGTTCTCATGAAAGTACCCACCATCATCGCAGTCGTTACATCATCATCATCATCATCATCATCATCGTCATCAAGCTAGTACTGGTTCAAACACAATTTCAACGAAATTCATATATGTTCGGTCGATCAGTTGTACTGAATAAATTCTGCTATCTTCCATCTCTCGATTCTTTTATTCCTCCCAGGAACTTAAAGGATTTTGTTACTAGAACAAATACTTTTAGCTGAAGGCCGATTATACTTTATCCTATCAAATATGTTACACATTTCAGTTTCATTTATACATTATTAACTATTTTTAAACCTGATATTTTATCCCTTCTTAATATCTAGTTTTTGCAAGTTGCGTATCAAATTATCTTCTTGTCTTCGTACTGAGAGTAAATTAATTTCCAGCGGCCAATTCGAAGCTGCAAATTATCATATTGCTATCCTTTATAAACCTTTTATGAATAGCAATTTACAATTACTCGTTCTCATGTCCTTCTTAATCATCATGGTAATATTCTTTTTTAGCATTATGAACAACAACGATAATAATAACAGCGGCAGAAGCAGCAGTAGTAAGCATTTCAAATACTGGCACAAGGACTGAACTTTTCGGGAAGAGGGGGCTATTCAATAACAATGACTCCAGTGCTCAACTGGAACTTACTTTATCGACCTCGAATGGACAAAATACAAAGTCGAACTCGGCGGGATTTGAACCCAGAACGTAAAGCTTGAAAAAATGCCGCTAATAATAATAATGATAATTATAATAATAATAATAATAGTAATAATAATAATAATAATAATAATAATAATAATAATAATAATAATAATAATAATAATAATAATAATAATAATAATGATAATAATAATAATAATGATAATAAGTGACAATGAACCTCTTAATGCTAGAGATATAGGAATTTCATGTGGCGTTTTCCAGGGTGACTTTCTATCACCCCTTCATAACTCTCTCGAAATTGCTTGATGATGGACAATACGGTAACAAAATGTTTGATAAAAATATAAATCATCTCATTTACATGGATGACTTAAATCTTTTTGCAAAAAATGATCAACAACTGCAGGGCTTACTAGCGATTGTTAAACAATTCAGTGATGACATCATGATGCAATTTGACCTCGATAAATGAGCAAAAGCTACCTTTATCAGAATCAAAATGACAGAAACATCCAATGTTAATCTTGACCAGCAGAATGTCATAAAGGAGTAGGGGTATTTCAAGGTGTCGGAATCAAACATTCAGTGATGAGGGAAGGGATAAGAAGAGAATGTTATCGCAGAGGAAAGGCAATATTCAACACAGAGCTGAATGAAAGAAACAGGATCGAAGTGATCAATACTTTAGCTATTCCAGTCGTGACTTGCAGCTTCAATATCATTAATTGGTCAATTACTGAAGTATGTAATCTTAATAGAAAAATAAGAAAATTGTTGACAATGCATAAAATGCACCACACTAAGGCAGTTATAGAACGACTTTACCTGCCAAGAAAAGAGGGTGACAGAGGTACAACTTGAACTGAACAACAATGAGTTTTAAAAGGAATGAAATATTCAATGACGAGGAAAATGCTCAGCAACAGAGCAACAGAGGACATTAGTGGACGAAGTTAGTAGCAGAAGTTCAAAAGAGTGAGCATAATTTATTTAGTGGTGTCATAAGCAGAGGGAAATTATGTCAGTTATTTTAATAATACTTGTTATAAGAAGAATATTAGTGGTGATAGTAGTGCTAGTTAGCGTTGAGTATAAAACAATATTAATTGTGTAATCTTTGGGTTGCCGTATTACCGGTGTTTCTTCAGAGATAGCAAATTTGACCTATACTGTTGATGAAATTCGGCAACATTCCAAAGCGACTGAGTTAGCAAAATCCAACGATTTATGCATCATCAGCTCGCTAGAATATTTTCAACAAAATTTAAGTCCCCTGAATTGTAAGCATACGTTTAAGAGACTCATTATTAAAGATTGTTAACCACGAAGGTAATACTTTCAGTGATATGCAAAAGGTAGTTATAAATCACAAAATTATAAATCACAAAATTATAACAAATCTATTACCCAAGTTCCGCAATTCTTGATATGCTTACACACTGACAACAACAGACTAGGTGTGATTTGATAATAATGTTTCCTATAAAAAAACATAAAACTGATAACCAGAAGAGTACAGTATACAATAGAAATTCTCCGTTGCAAAGTAAATAAAATAATTCGGTGACGTTATTTAACTCTTCTAGGCAACTTTGATTAAATGCAACGCTTTAACAATCTCATATGGAAGCTAAATGAATTTGCAAACTTAGATAACAAAACAAGAAACGAATGACTGTAGTCCAAGCAACAACACTAAAACATGTTTATATTTTCAAGGAAACGAGTGAAGATGGTGAAGGCGGGGATCTTTGAAAACTAAATGTTATTTTTTAAAATTAAAATAACAACATAAATATGTCAAGTAAATAATAAAGGGGAACAAACACTAATACGAAGTATGGACCAAACAAAGTGAACTGTTTTCTGTTTTCAAGGAAACCAACATATGCATAACAGTGTGGAGCAACATAGTTGTGATGAGGGTGGAGAAACCATAGCAGAAACTATTAAAAGATTAAAATTAAGCTCAAAATCGGATTATGAAATGTCATGCAAGACTAAGCAAAACGGAAGTGGGTAAAGAAAAAAAGCCACTGCACTGACTACGAAGCACATGACACAAAGACAAGATCGAAGGATTTTTCTTTGCAGTACATAAACCAAAAACTTCAGTTTAGAGACAAACAAAAACATACATACAAATAACCATGTGTGTTTGTGTGAGTGTGTGCGTATATGTACGTACGTATGTATCTATGTATGCATATGTATATACGCATAGGTAAGAAAGAGCTGGCAGTTCTGTGTACAGGAAAGAATACCAGCATTATCAAAACCACGTAGAAAGGAAATGGGCCAAACCTACAGCAGAGAATGCTTTACATATACTTCGGGTCTTTCACATAAGAAGAGTAGGAAAAAAAATCATCAGGATATTATTTGAAGAGACATTATTAAAAGTAATGCATTTCAGCTGATGTATAAATTCCGCCATCGACATATGTATAAATCTGGAACTAGCAATGTTGAAAAATATCAAGAAAAAAAATATCCCTATAAAAATAGGTATAAAGGGAATAATAGAAAAATGTAGACACCTTGAAAGTTCAAGCGTTAGAAATATACACAATAGAAACGTAATGCTGCTGCAAATATATTGAGTTTTTCAAAACTTGCACATGCATACAGAGTGTAGAAATTAAGTTTCTTAGGTACTGTATTGCACACTATGTAACATTGCATCGAAAATACTTACAAAAATAGAAGAAATTTTGCATGTACAAAAGCATATAGGACTGCGCATGGATGTGTACCGAAATAAAAGACTAATTAAAGAAAATATTGGTTTATAATAAAATTGAATGCCTCCTATTCGGTAGAGGCGTAATATTGATAAAATCAACTGCAATGTTGTTTAGAACCAAGCCAGCCTTGACTGGGTAGACTTATATAGTGTAGAGCTATGTGTTGTTTCTTTATTAAAGATAATCGGATGTGATTTGAGGGAAATGGTTCGAGTGATGATGTGGCCGTCCTCTGTTGGGTGAATGTAGCGGCTGGCGTTCAGCTGGATTCGAAACCAGAATGTGAAAAGAAGTAAAATATATATCAAAGCATTTCATCCGATCATTACCGCCAATTACATGGTCCATATAATCATCATCCTCGTTATCAGTTGTGTCGCCAAAGAGATTCAGTAACATTGAATTCGTTGCCTCTGTTTACAACCATCATCTTAATCGTTGTCACAATATTTTTATCGTCGTCAATATCATTAACATCCTCGTCAATATCATTAACATCCTCGTCAATATCATTATCATTTTCAATATTCAATAGCAGACTTTTCCTTACATGTAACACCTTATAACCCCTTCTGTCACAGTTTCCCATGAAAATTGTCAAAAATTATATTACACATGATTGGAGAATTTATGGATTGTTGGGTTTTATAAGAAAAAAACGAAAAAGGCAATAAAAAATATTACTTAGTTACTCGTCACAATTCTGTCATAAATTATAAGATTGCTGCATATTTTATTCTTGTTTTATGATAAATTACCAGGCTAATTTATCTGGTAGCTCTTTCCTCAATAAATAAAAGATATCACAGTGATTCATTCTTAACAGATTCTTTGTTGCTTCAATAACTTAAGGAACTGCAAACGAGTCTTGTGGCATTAGATTTGTTTCGTCAAGATTAAAGCATATAATTGCTATCATGGCACATGTATTGCGTTCGGTTGCAACCATCCATCAACCGCGGTGTTACAACCCAAAGTTGAAGTGGAAACAGCGGCAATTAAAATTAAACGTTTCATGGCATTTGGGGGAACATACAATTGAAACCTTTCAAATACGTTACGCCAGTCACCGTACCATTTTACTCAAAGTCAAGTGTAAAATTATTATTGGTTTTATTTGGTTTCGCTACAAAGAAGGTAGAAGAATTTAGACATTATAAACAACTGTGTATATGTATATCAATCATCATTATACGCAGTTTATACTAATAATAACAGTATGTATAAGTGTTATTATGTACGTACAAACTTAGAAAAGTGTTAGCCGTAATATTTTCTCTCAGAGCTATTTCTCTCAGGAGAGTCAAATTTCTGAGTATGTTCTCTGTTTACAACATTCAACATCTCTTTACTGAAGCTTATCAGAAACAAAATATCACATCTAGAGCTGTTCCCTGCATCTATATTATAGATGCTACACACGTAGTTCTTTTAATCTAATGATCCTTCTTTCAAGTGCATATACACAAGTGTTAAATTTTAGCCTGGCCAATTTTCGTACAAAACCAGTGAGTGTCTTTTTTGTTTATTACTATGGCAGAACGATGAATTTCATTTCGTTGAAAATTTCCGGATCTATTCGTCGCTGAAGAGACAAAAGCATGTGGAAACAACATTTGATAATCTACCAATGACATCTTGAGCCAACTGTTTTTAACAGAGTTTGTTAATAGAAGTTTTTTCTGATACAATATACTAATGGTATCATCGACCAAGGATTGTATATTTAAACATTATATACACACGTATAATAAATTATGATATACATATAATATATAATGAATATATATATATATATATATATATATATATATACTCTTTACTCTTTTACTTGTTTCAGTCTTTTGACTGTGGCCATGCTGGAGCACCACCTTTAGTTGAACAAATCGACCCCAGGACTTATTCTATCGGTCTCTTTTGAAGAACCGCTAGGTTACGGAGACATAAACACACCAGCATCGGTTGTCAAGCGATGTTGGGGAACAAACACAGACACACAAACACATACACACGTACATATATACATATATATATATACATATATACGACGGGCTTCTTTCAGTTTCCGTCTACCAAATCCACTCACAAGGCTTTGGTCGGACCGAGGCTATAGTAGAAGACACTTGCCGAAGATGCCACGCAGTGGGACTGAACCCGGGTCCATGTGGTTGGTAAGCAAGCTACTTACCACACAGCCACTCCTACGCCTATATATATATTATATATAAATATATATATATATATATATATATATATATTATTTGAATGCGTATATCTTAATTTATTTCCAAATGATATGCAATATATATTATTTACAGGGAGAGAGAGAGAGAGAGAGAGAGAGAGAGAGAGAGAGAGAGAGAGAGAGAGAGAGAGAGAGAGAGACAGAGAGAGACAGAGAGATGATTCATGTTGCAAAAACTGCTGTAATGATGTTGCTGTTGATCAGGCCCACTGGTCCCCGAAAAAACCTGAAAGTGTCGTTTCGTATCAATTGAGAAGAATTCTTGATTCTTGAGATAGTTTTGCCTTCTCCTTCGTAGTTTGATGGAATTGCCTCCGAGGCTTTTTGTTTACCATTTCTCGAAACGATAATAATCGCAATGAATCAATAATTTATCAAGTACACCATTCAATATAGCTTTATTTGTATTTCATATTCAAAAATATGACACTGGCCTCTCTGAATTCCTCCAGTTATATCAACTATATTTAAATATTTACATATATATATATATGTGTGTGTGTGTGTGTGTGTGTGTGTGTGTGTGTGTGTGTGTGTGTGTGTGTGTGTGTGTGTGTGTCTGTGTGTCTGTGAGTGCGTGTGCGCGCGTGAGCGCGTGTGTGTGTGTGTGCGTATGTATGCATGTATGCCTGCATGTATATTACGTGTTTGTATACACACAGATACACACACACACATATATACACATATATATATATATACAGATGTGTATATTTCTACGCGTCTCTGTGTTTTTGTGTATGAATGTGCATATGTTATATGTAACTCCTAATAAAACGCATTCTTCAGAAACACTCATTTATGACTATTTCCAGGCGCGCTTCTACATCTTTAATTCAATACCATTTCCATCATTCATTTGCTTAAGTTATTTCTATAAATATAAAGATAATTTTTCAGAATATAAGTTACAAATAAATATTATTTTGAAATGCGAACTGGGCATTGATATAAATATTAGAGAAATGAACTTCAGTAAAGTAAAAAAAAGAAGCAATCAGAAAGGTTATTATTAAAACAAGAAATAGAAATTCTAAAGATGATATTTTCTTCGAACGTCTTAATACTTTTTTTTTTTTTCATTATAAGCCAATAATATATTAATTGCTGTTTGCTTCAGATATACGTTTCAAACGTTAGTTATGGAAGCCATTATTCATTTCATTTCAACATACGCACAGATACATGCATATGCACACATCGACAGACGTTCGTACGCATACATGCACACAGATTCATACATACATACATGTATGTATATATATATATATATATATATATATATATATATATATATATATATATATATATATATATATATGTATGTATGTGTGTGTGTGTATGTGTGTGTGTGTGTGTGTGTGTGTGTACATGTATATATATATATATATATATATACATACATACATACAGAGAGAGAGAGAGACGCTTCTAGAGTGCAATACATCAAGACTCTTTCCCGTCCTTTTAGCGTTAAACTGTAATATATTTATTAAAACTTTCCCTCTCTTGTTAATATACGAATATGGACATACGCATACAAACACACACACACACACACACACACACACACACACACACACACACACACACACATGTATATATATATATATATATATATATATATATATATATATATATATATATATATATATATAACATATATTGATATATATGTCTAACATATATATTTATATACTATATCTAACACATATACACACATACACATATATATATAGTTATAGATATATACATACATATATACACACACACACACACACACACACATATATATATATATATGTATATATATACAATCACGATGCCGACTGTGCGTGTATGTGGAGTACATAGTAACATAATTTCATGCATGTATATTATTTATGTTATGTTTATTAGAACGAATAGGTTTGTTTTAGATTGACAAGACCTCGAAAGCAGCTGTATTAAATTAGCAGTACTTACCAGTGTGTCTATTCAACCGATTACATCTATGTATTTTCAGCTGCTCGAACAGTAGCAATCTATGAGAACATCGGAACTTCTCTGAAGCCAGGCTGCAATCCTGGCTGTTTAATATAGCTGAATGTCTGTCCAAACACGAGATAAAGCAGAATGTTTCTCACAAAACCTACTCCACATTTTCACACTCTGCTGAGGTATCTACAAACATGGTTGTACCTGTGTTTGCGTGAGTATGAACAGCTTCACGCGACGAACCCTCCTCACAGAGTGTCATAAGAAGAGACTGACTTTTTGACTAATAAAACGTGTACCTTGTACAAGAGAGAAATCTATAGACGCTCCAACTTATAATGATAATACTGGAGCGAGGAATAACGATCAGGTGACATTTAATAATGGGGGTAATGCAAGTATTCACCAGCTATGATCAATTTTTCAGCTAAGGTTTTTCTCAGTTAAAGGCCATTTGTCAATGAAACAGAGCATCTTCCATGTAACTTCATCTCAATTCTTATCCGCACAGAATTCCGATATGAACCAGACCACAAGCGTTTGAACGTAATTGTCGATCGGGTAGTCTTTGACTCTGTTCAGTATGGACTGTCGTTTGTAGATTCTCGAGCTGCCAGTTGCTTGTTAATATGGATTTTTTAATGTTACTACCTCAATTTTCGTCGATTTCCACCCCATGAAAGCGACGTTATTCGCGTCTTCAGACATGGTCGTCTCGAACTCCACTTTGAGCAGTACAGCCTCTTGCTCTCAAGCTTCCATAACAATGACTTATGAACGAAATCATATTAGAATGTGAATAGGGATCGCTCTTGAGGGGAAGAAATGTTTCTGTTAGTTGATCGAAATACTGCAGGACTGAGCAATTATAAATACAATACTAACAAAATACCATTAACTTTTCTCGTGCAACTTAGCTGAAGCATTTAACCGTTCAGTTGTATTATGTACCGGAAATTGTCAAAGATGTCCCATTCTTCATTACCTTCGTTATTAGTTCTACCACTCCATATCTCATAAAGCGGTAAATGTTCCCAGTCTCCATAAGTTTCCAGTCTGTTATTTGCTAGAGATGTCTGGCAGGACATGGGGAACGTATCTTTTATATCTCGATAGAACTTGTAATAAAAATCATCCAAACAAGATGATATTTCCCTCGTACACCCACTACTTACTGTATTTCAATTAGTGCTAACGGATTTACACAACATTTTTCCTGAGTGTTGAGGTACAGATACCCAGAAAATTTATCATTTTCATCCAGTACTTTCCCTCATTAAGATGGAAAAAGCGCTACTGGAAAACAGAGACACCTGCTTGGAGTTAAATAATATGTACCTGTCACGTCCTATCAAAGACCTAATTGCATAAAGACTTAATTGTTTTCTTACAGTGTGTTCCTCTTCTCCCATAGCCTATAACACGCTTATCACGCCCTTGTGTCTAAGAGCGTGACCTCAGCTTCGATTACTTTGTACTTCAGTTTAAGGAAATGACCAAGTACCAGTTTCACCGATCGAAGATCCGTTGTCATAACAATAAAGGTTATGAGGTTGAAGGTGTAACGTTGCTACTATACTTCACTAATGTTTCCGACGGATAATTGGAGCTACTTATGAACAGGAATTACAAAACCGTCATAAAATATGTAACGTAGGACAAGAAATATCTATGTGTGTGTGTGTGTGTGTGTGTGTGTGTGTGTGTGTGTGTGTGTGTGTGTGTGTGTGTGAGTGTGTGCATGCTGGTACATATATGTGTATGTATATATGTATATATAAGTATATATACGTATATACATATAAATATATGTATGCATATGTGTACATCTATATGCATATACATGTGTGTTTAGCGATTTGTTTTTCTATGTATGTATGTATGTATCTATCTATCTATATATATATGTACATATATATATGTGAATATATAAATATATGTATATATATATATATATATATATATATATATATATATATATATATATATATATGTATATATAAGTATATATATGCATATAAAAGATAAGCATATACAAGTATATGCATATATATAATTATATGTATAGATGTTTGTGTGTGTGTGTGTGTGTGTCTGCATAAATGAGGAATCTACGTACATTGCAATAAAACATAAGAAAAATTAAGATTTCTGTTTTCAAGGAAATCATTTTTTTTTAAATATAAGAAAACAATAAAATAGGACAGTTGTAAAGAAGATGTAAAACAACAAAAACTATTTTTAAAAAAAACTAGATTGTAAGGGGGATTATGCGATATAATATGTCCTTGAAATTGATTAGAAAGAAAAGTCTCCGCACGGAGTACAATCGAACATTAATGAAATGTGGAAGGAACAGAAAAAAATGATTGAACTTTAGGCTTAGCAGAGCAGAGGAATAAATCTAAAATTGAAAATGTTATGACATCCACACTACTTCGAAAATGCATAAAGATACTGCAAATTTGTAGCATTAGCATAAGCACATATGCAGAGGTTCTGTTGTGACATAGTTTATTTAAGTCTAGTTCAGTAGTAGCAAAGACTGGGCTGTGTATGTATGTGTGTGTGTGTGTGTGTGTGTGTGTGTGTGTGTGTGTGTGTGTGTGTGTGTGTGTGTGTGCGTGTGTGTGCGTGTGTGTGTGTGTGTATAACCACACTCGCGCCGTTGGTGATACGGTGATATTTTTCCTTCTGTGAACTTTTCCGTTTCCCTTTATGACAAAGAGCTATACCTGAAACGGCGAAGTCCCTATCTTTTCCCACCTTTACCGAACATCAAACTAATACATTCCATGTGCATGTCTTCTTGTTGCTTTGTTATTTTTAATGTTTGATTATGCAATTTGACTATGTATCGAAACGCCGGTGTTAAAACGGGGGTAGCTGATGAAGGAAAATGTTCTGTATGCGGCTTGTGTGTTTTCTGTACTCTGGTTATTATTATTTTCTTGTCTACGTTTTGTTTGCAATGTCCTGTACCCAGATATGCACTTATATACACAGGTAGACGTAGGTATGCACATACCTGTACGTATATATGCATATACTCATTTATTATTTGTTTTTACATGACCGAACGCCAGCGTCACCAATGTTGTAAGTAGTTTTTTCAACTTTATATTTTCTGACGCTACTCTATCTCTTTCTCTATCACTTTTCCCCCTCTCGTTCTTCCTCTGTTACTACTACGTATCTCTCTTTACCCCTCTCGTTCTTCCTTCTGTTACTACTATATCTCTCTCTTTCCCCCTCGTACTTCCTTCTGTTACTACTATATTCCTCTCTTCCTCTCTTTCTCTCGCTGCTCACCTATTCTTCTACTTCCTCCCTTTGTTTCTCCCTCTATCACCCTCTCTTTCTCTCCCCCTTACCACTGCATGGTCACATGCTTCCGGTCACTAATCCTTTTCTTCCTTAGCTATTGCGGAGCAAACCCGCGAACTTACTTCGTCCCCACTTTCAAGTTCGTGCCTCACAGCGTTCATATACACATAATTTTTCACGTCTGGCCGTATAGCCTTTTCCATTTGTTTTCCTGTCTTGTTTTTTTCCGTCACTACATTCCTCCATGGCACAGGTTTAATTTGTGTATACAAATTTAATTTGCGGTCCATAGGAAGAGCCGTTTTAACGATGCGTCCTGCCCAACTCTTCGAAACGCCGGTGTTAAAACGGGGGTAGCTGATGAAGGAAAATGTTTTCTATGTGGCTTGTGTGTTTTCTGTACTCTGGTTATTATTATTTTCTTGTCTACGTTTTGTTTGCAATGTCCTGTACCCAGATATGCACCTATATATACAGGTAGACGTAGGTATGCACATACCTGTACGTATATATGCATATACGCATTTATTATTTGTTTATATATATATATATATATATATATATATATATATATATATATATATATATA